>NC_053425.1:15657740-15937331 GCF_007990345.1 Gossypium hirsutum
TTCAAATATTCACACCCTTAGAATTGATAATGGGAGAGAGTACTTTAATTCTATCCTAAGTCCTTATTTTTCTGAGCAAGGAATCATACATCAAAGTTCTTGTCCTGACACCCCTCAACAAAACGGGGTTTTCGAGAGGCAAAATAGACACTTTGTAGCCATGGCTCGTGCTCTTATGTTTACTATGGGTGTACCAAAGTATTTATGGGGAGAAGCTGTCCTCACTGCTTGTTATCTTATAAACCGACTCCCATCTAAGGTATTAAACTTTCAAACACCTTTACATACTCTTCAAAAATTTTTTCCCTTGTTTCGTGTTCCTAATCTCCCAACCAAAACATTTGGTTGCAAAGCATTTGTCCACAACCATCAACCTAACCGATCTAAACTTGATCCTAGAGCCCACACTTGTGTTTTTATTGGTTACTCACCTACACAAAAAGGGTACAAGTGCTACTCTCCAACCTTACACCGGATGTTTGTGTCGTTTGATGTTACTTTCTTCGAAAACGAGCCATATTTTTCAGCCTCTCATCTTCAGAGGGAGATACTTAGTGAAGATGAGACCTTGAGCAATCTTCTCATTATACCTCAAGACTCTATCAGCCCTACCACCACTACAAAACCTGCTGAAAATCCTACGCCACTGTTATTCCTGTTTTGGAACCTGTTTTTCCTATCTCCACTGCTCAACAAGAAGAAACAAGGGTGATTAACCATACTAATGAAGAAAAACAGCCCACTCATTCTGAAAAACAACAAGAAAAAACTCAGGGGCTTCGTGTATATTCTCGGAAACATCAGCTGCCTGAGATAGAAACAGCAGTGCCAATGCCATCTTTACCCGAGGACTGTCTTGAGGAAGAAGTTTCACCTCCTTCATCTTCCATCTATCTTCCAATTGCAGTAAGAAAGGGCACTAGGAGCTGCACTCAACATCCCATTTCTCGGTTTGTATCCTATGGAAACTTGTCTAAATCCTACAATGCCTTTTTTTCTAATGTTGATTCTATAGAAACTCCAAAAAACATAGAAGAGTCTCTTAAGTCAACCAAATGAAGGCAAGCTGTGTTGGAAGAAATAAAGGCTCTTGAAGACAATGGAACTTGGGAAATATCTAAACTACCTACTGGGAAGAAGACCGTGGGTTGTAAGTGGATTTTCACCACAAAATTTAAACCAGATGGGAGCATTGATTGATACAAGGCTAGACTTGTGGCCAGGGGTTTCACTCAAACATATGGGTTGGACTATGAGGAAACATTTGCACCGTTGGCCAAATTGAATACTATTCGAGTGCTTCTCTCAATTGCTGTCAACTTAGAATGGCCTTTGATCCAATTGGATGTAAAGAACGCTTTTCTCAATGGAGAATTAAACGAAGAAGTCTACATGGATTTTCCGCCTGGATTCGAAGGAAGCAAGGGCCAAGTATGCAAGTTGAAGAAGTCCTTGTATGGACTAAAGCAATCCCCTAGGGCTTGGTTTAATCGTTTTGCCAAAGCCATGACTAGTAGACATTATACTCAAGGTCAAGCTGATCACACCTTATTCTACAAACACTCAGATAATGGGAAGTGCTGTATTCTCAATGTCTATGTAGATGACATAATATTGACAGGGGATGATTCTATTGAAATTGAAAGACTAAAAGAGTTCTTAAGTCTTGAGTTTCAACTTAAAGACTTAGGGAATCTTCGATATTTTCTAGGAATGGAGATAGCAAGGTCAAAGGCAGGTATTTCAATCTCTCAAAGAAAGTATGTTCTTGATCTACTTTCTGAAGTCGGACTGTTGGGTTGCAAACCAGCCGAGACTCCTATGGAACCCAACATTAAATTAGGAACTGATAAGGATGGAGAAGAGGTAGACAGGGGGAGATATCAACGGTTAGTGGGAAAACTTATCTATCTTTCTCACACTCGTTCAGACATAGCTTTTGGAGTAAGTGTTATAAGTCAATTTATGCATACTCCTAGGGAGAAACATTTGGAAGCTGCCTACAGGATATTGAGATACTTAAAAGGGACTCCTGGTAAGGGGTTGCATTCCAAGAAAGATGTAAATCGAAGCATAGAAGTCTACATTGATGCAGACTGGGCAGGGGCAATTAATGACAGGCGCTCCACAAGCGGTTACTGCAGCTATGTTTGGGGTAATCTTGTGACATGGAGGAGTAAAAAGCAATCTGTTGTGGCACGCAGCAGTGCTGAATCTGAATATCGAGCATTGTCCCACGGTATATGTGAAGGAATGTGGTTACAACAGCTAATGAGAGACTAAAATTATCCTATACAAAACCTATAACATTATATTGTGACAACCAGGCAGCAGTTAGCATAGCTCATAACCCTGTACACCATGACCGTACCAAGCATGTGGAAATTGATCGCCACTTTATTACGGAGAAAATTAACAAAGGGGAAGTTTGCGTTTCATATCTACCTACAAGACAACAAGTAGCAGATGTGTTAACCAAAAGCTTGAGCAGAAAAATGTTTGAAGAAATTATGGGCAAGCTGGGTTTGATTAACATCTACACTCCAGCTTAAGGGGGAGTTTTGGAATTCCTTAAATTAAGCAGATTTTCTACCTTAGTTCTAGGAATTTCCTTGTACTATTAGCCATAATCAAATTACTAATTTTTAGGGATAGGCTGATTTCTAGAGATTATTTCCTTTTTATTTTTCCTGCTATTCTTTAAAAGGCTGTAGTCAGATTAGAAGAAATAAGAATAATTCTTCTTCCTAAACTTGTTCAACTTTTCTGGAATCTCAGTTGTCAATAGCTGTGGACGTTAGCCTCATTTTCTTAAGAACTGAGTGTGAAACCTGGACCACTGACCTTGTTTGTCAACTTTCCATTTATAAAAAGCAACTTGTAGATCTTCAAAAGAAGCCTCTCGATGTTGAGGGCGCACTCAATGGTTGTCTTGCTCGTGAAGCACATTACATTGAAGAAAATGGAAGATTATCAGTGATTCTTGATACCCTGAGGTCTGATTTAGAAGCTGCAATGGGTGAAAATGGGTTACTCCTCACTAAAAGTAGCTCTGTATTAGCTGAGCTTGAGGACTACAAAAGGAGGGTAGAAAAAACTGAGTTTGATTACTGTGAGGATAAAAATCAGCTTGCTCTTGAAGTCAAAAGGCTGAAGCAACTACTATACAGTTCCCAAGAAGTGATTGATAATCTGATGATAACTAAAGAAGAACTGGAACTTAATGTCTTAGTACTAAATGCTAAACTGGATGAACAGAGCACTCAGATAAACTTACCGGAAGGGCATAAGGATGAAGTGCTGCTACTGCAGAATCAGTGTAATGAACTTTCTCAAAGGCTTTCTAAACAGATTTTGAAGACTGAAGAGTTCAAAAACTTGTCCATTCATTTGAAGGAGCTCAAAGATAAGGCAAATGTGGACTCCACCCAGGTCCGAGAGAAGAGGGAATCTGAAGCACCACCAACTGCTATGCAAGAGTCCTTAAGAATTGCATTCATCAAAGAGAAGTATGAAACAAGGTTGCAAGAACTAAAGCACCAGTTGGCTGTCTCCAAAAAGCATAGGGAGGAAATGCTATGGAAATTACAAGATGCCATTGATGATATTGACAATAGAAAGAAATCTGAAGCTTCTTATATAAAGATAAATGCAGAGCTGGGAATTAAGATCTTGGAATTTGAGGCCGAGTTACAATCATTGATTTCAGACAAGCGTGAAAAAATTAGGGCTTATGACCTGATGAAGGCTGAATTGGATTGCTCAATGATAAGCCTTGAGTGCTGTAAGGGAGAAAAACAGAAACTTGAAGCTTCTTTTCTAGAATGCAATGAAGAGAAATAAAAAATCTTGATTGAACTTAGCATTCTAATCTTGATTGAACTTAGCATTCTAAAAGAACTGCTTGAGACCTCCACATCAACTATGAATTTTCAGATGGAAAGATATGATAAACTAAAAGATGGTTGTGTTTCTGATAACCTGGTCATCGATAATGCTCCAGCTAGGGACATAGATCATAAATATCTGGACCAATATACCTCAGCAAATTCCAAAGAAGCAGGACGTTCATGTTTTGTTCTCATTAACGAAGGTGACTGTGCAAGTGTGCTCACCAATTTGCACCCCGAGCAGGTAACTTAAATTTTCTTGGAACAACTGTTTTTGAAGGAACTATAATAATAAAGTTGATGTAGTATATGAAACTCAACTTACTACAGATGCATGTTTGCTTATTTTCTTTTGTAAGTGAGAACTGAAAATGCATTTGATTGTAAGAATAAATACTGAAAAGCAATTTCATTATAGATCACTTAAATGCTATTTATTCTGTATGACTATTGACATAAGTGTATACCACTCTCCATTCTTATGCTCTTGATTGCATCTGCTGTGAGGACTTGTTTTGGATAATATATATACCACTCATGATGGGTTAAAAAGTTGTATAGAATCTCAATTGAAGTAAAGAGAGAGACAACAAGGAAACATATAGATATGTGCATGGACCATTGCTTTTTAAGAAACAACCATGTCCATTTCCTTTTGGTAGAATATGAATCAAGTGCGTTCTGAACATTTTCACATTACAGTTTAGGTTTCTTAGTAATTTGACTTTGTTAGATTTCCATGCAATTTGTGAGTTATCATGTTAAATTGAAAAACAAAGTAGTAGCTGAATCTGTTACATGTTCCATCTATGTCATTATTGGTAACATGCTGAAAGCTGGACTCCGCTTAATGCCTTTTGAAATCAGTCCTTAACCTTCCATCAAGTTCTTTTTGCTTCATGATAAGAGGTTTTCCAAACATAATCTTTGAGAAATTTAGTTCAAAATCAAGCAGGGATATTAGCTTTGACATAAACATAATCTAGTTCTTGGCAGCCGTGTTGCATCTTCAAATTAAGTGTTAATATTACGGTCTGCCTTTCTGTTCTTTTGTACCGGACTGCTAAGTGGTTAGTTTATGCTAACTGCATAGTTTTAAAAACTGGACTGGTAGTCAAACTGGTCAGACCACTGGTTCTTGGTTAGACCGGTTCGACTGCCAGTCCAGTTTTAATTAAATAAATTATTAAAAAATCATAAAAATAAAAACTAAAAAAGAAATTATTTAAAAAATTATAAAACTAGTTCAACTGGTTCCAAGTAGTTAGCTCAAAAGCCAGTTCAACCTCTTTGTCCAGACTAGTAGACCGGCTGGTCTGGTCCGGTTCCAGTGACCATGGCTAACTGGTAAAATCATTTATTTCAAATTTATCCTGTTCCTTTAGCAAGAATCTTGGTTGAAGATTTCTTTGAAGTAAATCTAGTTTCTATTATCCTTCCTCTGCTGTGTAAGTCCTTTCTATTTACATATAGAAATTTAGTTGTTATGATGATTTGCTTAATATTTATCAGGATCCTCTTGTATCTAGTGGTGTAAATGGAGTTGAAAGTCTTGCACTGGTCAACCAAGAGAACTTCAACGATTGCTTTAAAGCCCAAAGTTTCAGATCTAGTATAGACGACTTAAACAGTGTGGTATGGACCACCCAAAATAAATTGCAATTTCTTTATATCTTGTTGAGGATGAGGGAATGATATGTGATTATCTTTCATCATTTAACTTCATTACTGTTGTGGCATAAAATTTAATACTCAATAATGGTGATTGGTATACTTTTCTTTTGTGCTTGTAGCTGGAAAGGATGAAAAATGAGAAATGGTTCTTTCAGAAGATGTTCATCATTCCAATCCCAAGTTTCAAGGTTTAGAGCTAGAGCTCATGCAGTTACATAAGGTGAATCGATATCATTCTCGTAGTTCTTTCAAATTCTGATAAAATTCTTCAACCAGGCTCGCAATTTTCTGCCTTCGCACAGGTGAATGAAGAACTGGGAAACATATTCCCTTTCTTTAATGAATATTCAGAAAGTGGAAATGCATTAGAAAGGGTACTTGCATTGGAACTCGAGCTTGCCGAGGCATTGCAAACTAAGAAGAAATCAAGCAACCTCTTTCAGAGGTATTTTATGTTCTAGAAAGAACACTAGTCTGCTTTTCTGATTCCTTCCCAAAACTGACAGTCTTTTGATTAAGTGTCTCACTTGTGTGAATCTTGTGCTCAAGAGAGACAATTTGCTTTTGCCCAAGGGCTTGTCTATAGCTTAGCCAAAGGGCTTTGGCCAAGCTTTACCTGATATACCAGTAATTTGGGTGCAATAATCAAACCAATGACTGGTTCCCAGTTACTTGTTTATCCTGAGGATGAATCATTATGATGCAGCCAATGCTAAAAGGAAACCTTGTTTGGGACAGATCTCATAGGCAGCACAGTAGATCTTCTCATAGATGGAATTCCCACAAAATTATTAACCTTCTTTCACTGCTGTTCTCATCTCCTTTACTGCTTTGATTTTTCTTTTTGAGCCATATTGAGTCATGATATGCCCAACAAGTTAGTGCTGAAATTCCTAACTTCATTATCAGCTGCTGTCCTGGGAAGGGGTCAAGATTAGTACCGACTCTAGCTAAGCAATAGAAAAAATTGAAGAACTGAACGTGATATTCTCTTGTGGTCCAGCTTTTCCTTGAAACAGCACAATGATGAGGAAGCAGTGATCAAAAGTTTCAGGGACATCAACGAACTAATCAAGGAGATGTTGGAGATGAAGGGAAGATATGGTGCTGTAGAGACCGAACTGAAAGAGATGCATGAGCGATACTCTCAGCTAAGCCTCCGATTTGCAGAGATTGAAGGAGAGAGGCAAAAACTCATGATGACTCTCGAGAATTATAGGGCGTCTAGGAAATCGAAAGACTTGAATGGTGCCTCATCGGCATCACTTGGGTAAAACCAGCCCTGAGACGGAAGAACAAACTTGGCACTAGAGATGTCCCAGAAATGGCCACCTCACAGGTTTGAATCAATGTCTGCAACTTCTGTGTCATCAAATTATCAAACTCGTGAAAATTTCAGAGGCTATTGAGCTATTGTAGGCTTTAATTTTTCAAGCTTGGTACACATTATTTTAAAAAAAATCAAAGCAGCTGTAGTTTATGAAATATGTATATATATTTGTATAAATACAACTTGGACCTTTTTCCGCCGGTCCTAGTGATGTAATTCTCGTATCGAATACTTAAACCAAAAAAAAAAATAAAAAAAATACTGTAGTTTTTATTTCGTTACTTAAAGCAACACATGGATGAGAAAAATTGCATAGGATCAGTTAGACTGTAAGTTTAAGCTGAGAACCGTTGGCTTGTTTGGTTCAGTGTGCTATTACAGAATCATGAGCTGCAAGGCTATCTGATATTCTGATTTGATAACGGTTGCATAGAAGAAAAAATGTTAATCATTTGTACTTTTTGTCCCATCATTATAGGAAAAATGTCAAAGGGTATTAAGTACAATTTGTCCTATTAAATAGTATAATTTTTATTCATAATTTATTTTTTTTGTCGAAAAGTTCATAAAATATTAAAAAGAGTAAAGTTCGACACACAACACAATCATGCTTATCAGCAAGTAGTAAAGATTCCAAACACCTAGGAGGATTATTACAAACATTAAAGAAACTAGAAGATAAAACCCCTTCTGAACGAGGGTTAAACTAGAGACTACTCCCTAACTGAGCAAGTAGAAGTGTGCTTTTAGTCTATTCAGTTTTTTTATACTAAAAATAGAATAAACAGAATTAATCATCTAAATCGAATAAATTAAACTGATTTGGGTAGCAAAATCGAATAAACTGAATTGAAAATTTTCAGTTCGATCCAATATTTAGATTTTTGATTATTTTTGAGTTGGAATTTTTTTTTAATTAAGGTACTTATAATTTTATTTCCTTTAATTTTTTTTTCATATAATTGTCTTCATTCTTCAATTTACTATATCACATAACTTTTAATTTTATTTTTATTTCAAAATATTAAAAGTTAAACCAAATCATTTTTAATGAACATTAAAAAATATTTATTTTCTTACATTACCCACATATCTTTACTTTAATATATAAAATTTATCTTAAAAACAATGGGGTAGATGAAATTTATCATCTAATTTTTATGAATATCACAAATGAAATATGTATCATTTAATTTTTATGGAATATATATATATCTAGGGAATATACAATTTCAAATTACGGTACATATAAATTTCATAAAATTAAATAATAATTTTTTTTATTTTCTTACATATAAATATTAAAATTAAATTAGCTTATATATATATTAAATGATAAAAATTAAATTACCAATTTGGGTTTTAAATATTAATGGGTTTAATGGGTTTAATGGGTTTGGGCTTTAAGAGTATTAAGCTTTAATGAATATTTGGATTTAAGGTTTAAATTTGGGCTTGGATATGTAAATGAGTTATGAGCTTATTGTCTTAATCAATTTATCCAGTTTAAAATCTTAATCAGTTTATTCAGTTTAAAATGTCAAAACCAGAAATTGATTGAATAAGTTAATTAAGTCGAATATGAAAATGATTGAATTGAAAAATTGAATAAACTGAAAAAAATTGTTTTTTTTGTTCAGTTCTTTTCGATTTATTTGGTTTAGTAGTTTTTTACACACTCCTATGAGCAAATGCATCAGTGCATTTGTTACCTTTCAAAAAACATGCATTAGAGGGCTAGTAGTCAAAGATTGCTGGAGCATCCTGCACTCATTAACCAAAGGAGATAAATTTAAATTAGTAGCGATATTATTTGACATGAGAAATATAACAATGTGCCATCATCTTTAATCTGAAGGTCAATAATATTAAGGGATCTTGTTAGCTAGAACCCATCTCTGAGTGCTCACAGTTCAACTTGGACACTGCTAGCACAAAGGATATACCTATAGGCACCAATCACCCAATTGCACTGGTGATTGCGAATAATTGTTCCCACTCCTACCTTTCTTGGATTTTTGAGATCTGATGCATCGGAATTAAGTTTAAACCAGTTCTTATCAGGAGGTTTCCAAGAGACCGAGGTAGAGGTGGGAAGAGGAATGAGATGAATCATAAAAGAATAAGTTCCTTTACAACTGATAATACTCTATGAACAAAAGTTTCTTTTGGGAAATGGGTCCCAAAAATAACAACGCTATGAGACAACCAAAGTACCCTGTTAAAACTAAACATCAATAATGACAATATAGAATGATCACAAAGCAAAAAAAAAAAAAAATAAGAAAAATAAGAACACTAGAGGAGGAGAAATTCACTAGTGTTGAAAACTGAATGATATAAGAGGAGTTTCTACTCCATCTATTTAAAGGTTGAAAAACCTTATTCTAATTAATGTCAAATAGAAGAAGTGTAGTTCTATACGGATTCTACTTGTAACAGTCTGATTTTGGGCCTAGTCGGAATAGTGGTTTCGGGACCACTATTCTGAAGCCGGAGAAATTATTTTAATATTATTTTATGTGTAACGACATGATTATAAAGGTGCATGAAAAATTTGGTGAATAAATTTTAGCGTTTGAGAGCTTAATTGCGAAAAAGGACTAAATCGCAGAAATGGTAAAAGTTCAATTTCACTTGATAGACATACCAAATAGCTAGAGAGCCAAAATTTAAGGTCTTTAAAAGGAAAATAGACCCTTAAATGCAGCATGGCCAGCCATAGGGACAAAGAATTAGATAGTCAATGTTAGGTAAAAATTTGGTGACTTGTTTGACTAAAAAGAAATAAAATAAACAAAAGGTGATATCCTCCATTTCATCTCTTCTTCTTCAACAAAATTCCTAGAAAAAATAAGGGTTTTGAAGCCTTGAAATTTTAGCCAAGCTAGCCTCTTGCAAGTAAGTCAATTTGAGGGTTATTCTTGATAATTTTTGTACTTTTGGGACCCCTAAAGCTTAATCTAGCTATTGAGGGGACTATTTTGTGAAATGATTGATAGTTTAGGGACTTACCATGAAAGGATTTGTATGTTTGCTGATTTTTTATGAAAGAAAATGAGTCTTGGTTGTTGAGTGAACAACTTTTGTGAAGGGACTTCTCATGAAAACCCTAATAGGGCCATTTTGTAAAGTTTGTAAAATAGATAGTAATGTTGTGAAATAATGAGAATTTGGGGTGGTCATTAGGGAAATAAATGGTCAGTCAGGCTTGGATAATAAGGAAATTAGATAAAAATCGATTTTTCGGGCCTACGGATAAAATCATAATTTTTACGAAGTTCAAGGGCAAAATGGTTATTTTACCAAAATATGAGTCTTAAGTTGAATTGAATGATTTTTGTATTAGATAAGCTAATTTTTGACATTTTAGATCAAGAGAAACGTGATTCGGGTCTTGATCGAGGGAAGAACAAAATTTACGAGGATTAGGCTCGTTTCCATCATTTTGTGCCTAGGTAAGTACATATGTAAATAATGTGTCATTGTAGCTTAATTTTAAATGTTTTATTTTTTTACCATGTATCATAATCTACTCGATACCATGAAAGTATAAATAATGCGATATAAGAGTGACCTCCATTATGAACAAGTGCGACAGCATCAGGTTAGATACGAGATCCCGTCGAATCTCAGAAATAGTATAGGATAAAAAAAATAAGTGAAATATGTAATGTGGGTCCGGGTACTGATCTTGTGTGCAGACCCGTGAGTAGCTCAATGAGCGGGCATTACATGATAGAGCTATGGTGTCTGTGTATTGACTTGATAAAAAGGCTCGTGAGTAGCTCAAATATGAAAGTATTACAAAGTACGAGGTAGCTTTGGCCACTAGTATAGTACATAAGAGTAAACTATCCGTGTATTCATTGGTATTTCCGAGTGTTCAAAGGGGTAACTCGATGAATGGATTGGCGATACTTCCAATGAGGTATGTCAATAGAGAGAATAAACTTGTGTTATTTTATAGGTAATTATAGGTATGCATACTAATATCTCGAATGAAGACCTTAGTATGTGATGAGATGTAGTAAGTAAGCGTAAAAGAAGGAGGAGCAAGATAGCGAGGTTAAAATGATATATCATTTAAGTATGATAAGCCATTGCTTGACAAATGTGTTTCTAGTTACACTTATTTGCATATATGTACTTACTAAGCTCCTATGCTTACCCTCTTTCCTTTCCCTTTTCTTATAGTGCTGCCAAAGTAGTTCGAGAATCGTCGCCTACGTCGTAGAAGCCAGTCACACTATCCTTCAAGCTTGGTATAGCTAGTTTTATCATTTTGATTATGGCATGTATAGGAACCTTTGATTTTATTTTTGTGTCACATTGTTTTAGGGCTAAAGCTGTTGGCTTGTTTTAGCATTTGACTCATTTTGTATAAGGCCATGAAAATGGCTAATATTGTAAGTCATTATATGAATGCAAGATAGTTTTTTGCAAATGTGAAATTGTTGACATGGTTAAATTTGTGAAATGTATATAGGCCTTAGCTATGGTTGTTGGTTGAGAATTCATATTAAATTAGACCTTGATATGTTGATTAGTATTAAATTTTATTTCAGGGTGGCATAAGGCTTGGTAAATAGCCTTATATTGTCCACACGGGTAGACACAAGGGTGTGTGTCTAGGCTGTGTGTGACACTCAGCTAGCCCCGTAGGTGTGTTGTCCAGCCGTGTGTCCCTTGCACGTAAAAATTTCAAGTCAGTGTGGATGATAGTAAACACACGGGCAGAAACACGGCCGTGTGTCTCAGCCGTATGAGGACACGACCTTTGGCCATAGGCGTGTGCCTCGGCCGTGTGCCTCAAATTGGATGCTGACGTCAGAAACAGAATGTCAAGGTTTTTAGGCACGGGCTAGGGCACAAGTGTGTTGTGGCCGTGTGAGGGACACGGGCGTGTGTCAGGCCGTGTGAAAACCCCTGTAGGTTCGAATTTAGAATTTAATTCACACGGGTATGGGACACAAGCATATCCTTAGATGTTTAGGCCGTGTGTGTCACACGGGCCATTAGCACGGCCATGTCATATTGACCACACGGGCGTGTTGCCCTTCCACACGAGCGTGTGCCCTGTTTCAAGGGCCATTTTTATTATGTCGGTTTGAGGACCTGAGTTGGTCCCGAATGGTTTCCAATGAGAGATTAAGGCCTCGTAGGCCCACATTAAGGAGTTTAAATAAGGTTCGAAAAAGTTTTAAATTTGATCAAGTCTTGGTGACTCGGAAACGATTGTATGCATGTGGTTAAGTATGGTAATGCCTCGTGCCCAGTCTCAGCCTCGGACTCGGGTAAGGGATGTTAAACTTCTTGTAAGCGATACACAGATCCCCTAGTTTTACCACTGTATTATTTCTTTAATAAAGATTTGGGTCACACAACTCTAACAATCTTCACCTTGACATGAACTCTCAACGAACAAGTTCTTCTCACGAACTCTTAACGAACAAGTTCTCCACCTCTTCCACAATCTCTAAAAGGTTATTTTTCAACAATGAACACCAACCAAGTCTAAGCAATGCTCAAATTTGATTATAGGAAGTAACTTAGTCATCATATCTTCAGGATTATCATGAGTACGAACTTTGCTCACAAAAATATCACCACTATCAATAATATCACGCACAAAATGATACCGAATAGCGATATGCTTTGTTCTCTCATGAAACATTTGATCCTTCATAAGGAAGATGACACTCTAACTATCACAAAACATTGTATTGATCTGAAGGCCTTTACCGAGTTCACCAAAGAGTCCCTTTAACCAAATAGCTTCTTTACAAGCCTTAGTAATCTCCATGTACTCAGCTTCAGTAGTAGACAAAGCAAATGTAGTCTGCAAAGTAGCTTTCCAACATATTGCACAACCCCCAATAGTAAAGACATACCTTGTGAGAGATCTTATTTTATCAAGGTCTCCGAAAAAATCAGAATCAACATACCCAATGACTCCATCTCTAGTTTTTCTAAACTGTAAGCAAACATCAGTAGTACCTCGTAAGTATCTGAAAATCCATTGAACTGCTTTCCAGTGTTCTTTACCGAGATTTGCCATGTATCTACTAGTTGCATATGATAAATCTAGACGTGAGCAAACCATAGCAAACATGAGAGATCCCACTATACTAGAATATAAAACACGTGACATATAGTCAATCTCATCATCTGATTATGGAGACAAAGCTGATGAAAGTCTGAAGTGGGTTGCTAATGGAGTACTAACAGGCTTCGCAGTCTGCATATTGAACCTGTAAAAAACTTTCTCAATGTCCTCTTTTTGACTTAGGTACAATTTACATGCTTTTTTATCTTTGAGAATCTCCGTCCCGAGTATATTCTTTGCTACTCCCAAATATTTCATCTCAAATTCTTTACTAAGTTGGGTTTTGACCTTTCTTATCTGTCCTTTATCTTTGGCTGCTATTAACATGTCATCAACATAAAAGAGCATATATACAAATGAACCATCACTATTTTTCTTAAAATAAGCACAACTATCAAAGCTGCTTCTTTTGAAATCATGAGTAGTCATAAATGAATCAAACCTCTTGTACCATTGCCTTGGTGACTGTTTCAGGCCATAAAGAGGCTTTTTTAGCAAGCAAACATACTCCTCCTTTTCTGAGACTGTAAAACCTTTTGGTTGTTGTATGTAAATATCTTCCTCAGGTTCTCCATGCGAGAGCGTTATTTTTACATCTAATTGCTCAAGCTCCAAATTTTTCATGGTCACATTACCAAGCAAGGCTCGTATCGAATTATGCTTCACAACTGGAGAAAACACATTTGTGAAGTATATACCTGGAATTTGACTGTGACCTTTTGTAACCAGTCTTGCTTTATATCTAGGTTCTTCAATGTGGAGTCCATTCTTTCTTCTTGAACACCCATTTACAACGAACAACCTTTTTACCCTTAGGAAGCTTAACTATGTCCCATGTTCTATTCTTATGGAGTGATTCCATCTCTTCTTGCATGGAAATCATCCACTTTCCTGAACCTTCATAGCTAACTGCCTCAGAATATATAGTTGGCTCTTGATTTGAATCTACATTTTTAGCCACGTTTAAAGCATAAGCAACTAGATCAACCTCAAGGAACCTCTTTGGAGGTTTAATTTCTCTTTTAGGTCTGTTATTGGCAATAAAATATTATGGTGAAGAATCAACTTTGAGTTTCTGTACTAACTTGAGGAGTAGACTCTATTGTAAATCCTGGATCAGCCTCAAGAAAGTTTGAAATTTATTGGTCTTTATTGGAAGAGTTTTTAAAAGGTAAGTTAGACAACATAGCAGCTTCATAAAACAAATTAACATATTTGCTAAATACAACTTTCTTCGTTCAGGACACCATAACTTATACCCTTTAGCACCAGCCTTATAACCAATAAAAAACATATTTAATAGATCTAGGCTCCAATTTACCATTATCAATATGAGCATACGCAGGACACCCAGAAATATTCAAATAAGAATAATTAGCAGGATTACCGGACCATAGCTCTTGTGGAGTCTTTTTCTCAATGGCAACGAACGAAGACTGGTTAATCAGAAAACATGCAGTAGAGGCCGTTTCAACCTAAAATGAATTTGGTAAACAAGCTTTCAACAACATACATCAAACCTGTTCCATGATTATTCTATTCAGTTTTTCTGCAATGCCATTTTGCTGTGGAGTATGATGAATTGTCAAGTGTCTCACAATCCCTTTTGATTTGCACAATTCATTAAACTCATTAGAATAGAAATCCAAACCATTT
This sequence comes from Gossypium hirsutum, assembly GCF_007990345.1. NCBI lineage: Eukaryota > Viridiplantae > Streptophyta > Magnoliopsida > Malvales > Malvaceae > Gossypium > Gossypium hirsutum. Next base: position 15,672,400 of record NC_053425.1, read on the forward strand.
TCTGTGTGGAGGTGTTTTATCTGTTTTTTTATCTGCTTCTCGATCATAGTTTTCCAAGCTTTAAAAATGAAAAATACATTACTTTTTTGCATCAGGAAGAATGCTCAAACTTTTCTGGAAAATCATCAATGATCGTTAGCATATAATTAGAACCACCACTTGAAGGCACTTTAGATGGTTCCCAAAGATCAGAGTGGTTATAATCTCACTTTCCCTTCGTGTTATGTATTCCTCTAGTGGATCAAACTCTCTTTTGCTTCTCAAAAATATAGTGCTCATAGAACTTTAGTTTGCTAATGCCTTGTCCATCAAGAAGTCCTCTTTTGCTTAATTCTGTCATGCTGCTCTCGCTCATATGCCCTAGACGTATATGCCAAAATCTAGTAACATCATCATTTGGCAAGGAAGAGAAAGTAACAGCTACATCACTAGTAACGGTTGAACCCTACAAAACATATAACTTGGAAGTCTTTCTCTGCCCTTTCATCACAACGAGGGAACCCTTGCTAATCTTTAGAACCCCATTTTCAACTGTGTACTTGTACCTTTTTGAATCAAGAGTACTCAATGAAATCAAATTTCTCTTTAATTCTGGTACATGTTGTACACCACTAAGTGTTTTGACGACTCTATCAAGCATATTAATTTTGACCATGCCAATACCTGCAATTCTACATGAAGCATTATTTTTCTATCAAAAAAACACCTTCAGACACTATTTTATATGTCGTAAACCAATCTTAATTGGGACTCATATGGAAGGTGCAACCAGAATTGAGGATTCACTCATCACTCACTTTAGAGTTGCTGGTAGAAGCAACTAGGAGTTCACCATCGCTATAGTCTTCTACAACATCACTTTTATTAGATTGTTTTGGTTGTTTTCCCTTTTGGTTCGTAGCCTCCCTTTTGATCTTATTCTGTAACTTATAACACTTAGACTTAATGTGCCTTTTCTTCTAGTAGAAGTTATAGGTTTCACCTCTATTTGAAGATCTCGGACTACCCTTAGATTCACTGCGAGGATTTCGTTCTTATGTCCTCCCACTATCATCATCAATATTTCGTTCTTATCTCCCACGAACAATGAGACTGTCTTCCTAAGAGTTGGATCCAGCTAGAAGATGCTTCATCTTGTCATACGAGGTTAATAAAGCATAGACTTCATCAACTATGAGAGATTCATGACTATACAAAATCGTATCTCTAAAGGTTAAATAAGACAGGGACAACAACCAAATTAGAATTAACCCTAAATCTTCTTTATCATATTGAGCCTCCATGGCCTTTAGGTCTGAGAGAATTTCTTGAAACATAGTTAAGTGCTCGTGCATAGACGCACCTTCCTCCAAACAATGAGCATAAAGACACTGCTTCATATGGAACTTGCTAGTTAGGGTCTTCGACATGCATAGCTGCTGTAACTTTTCCCATAATGTAGTCGTTATCTTATCCTTCAACATGTCCTGTAGAATTTCATTCAGTAGATGCATATGTAATTGCGTTAAAACCTTTTGATCTTTGTGCTTCTTCTCTTTCTTCGTCAATGTCGAAGGCATCTTATCTAACCCTAGCAGGGCATCCTCCAAATCCATTTGTGCAAGAACTGGCTACATTTTTATGTACTACAACACGAATTTGGTGTTGCGATCCAACAATAGAATATCATACTTTATTGTCGCCATTACTATGATTGAGAGAAGTAACTCAAAAAGCTCTAATACTAGTTTATTAAAAATAAACATCGATAATGACAATATAGAATGATCGTAAAGTAATGAGAAAAGAAAACTAAAAACATAGATTTTACGTAGAAACCCTTTCGGGAAACAACCACGGCCAGAGGAGGAGAAATTCACTATCGTTGAAAACTGAATGATACAAGAAGAGTTTCGACTATATCTATTTAAAGGTTGAAAAACCTTAGTCTAACCACCCATGGCTAGGAACAAGTTTATACTTTGAAGGGATTTCCATGTCGGGGAAATATTAGAAACTGCTAAAGAGTTCCTTGGATCTTGAACATATTTTGCTATGAGTAGCTTAGCCTAGATGCTATCCTTTTCATGAATGAGTCTCCATCCTAGTTTCATAATAAGAGCTTCATTTGTATGTTTGGCAATAGGAATGCTCAAACTACCAAGGGCTTCAGGATGTGAAATACCCTTCCAATTAACTAGATGAATCTTTCTTGACCTTTCCTGACTTCTCCACAAAAAGTCTCTATTAAGTTTATCTAAAAAATTAAGAATGCTAGCAGAGAATAATCCGATTTGCATAAAATAGATGAGGATGGAAACATGGTAGACTGCAAGAGGACCAATCTGCTTACAGGTGAAAGAAAGTTCGCCTTCTAGGCTTTCAGTTTGCTATGAATCTTATGCACAATGAAGAAGTAATATCTTTTAAGTCATGACCAGAAAGGATTAGAAAACCCAAATACTTTCTAATGTCTGGGGTTTTCTGAATACTTATGAAATTGACTATTCGAGTCTTGATACTAGGCAGATAATGACGTCTTCAGTGAATAGAAGATATGAGAAGCTCGGACTACTCCTCGATGCTCGAATCAGTTGCCAATCCTTCTGATAAACTACATGGAGGATCTAGAGATTCAAATATTCCATTCATAGGATAAACAAAAAAGGGAGAAAGTTGATCTCCTTGTCTAATTCCATGAGAGGGACAAAAGGACTTAAGCTTAAATCCATTTAGCAAAATTATGGTAGAGGAAGTAGTAATACAACTCATAATAAAATTAATCTAAGGAATTGGAATCCCCAAAAAGTGTAAGACTTTCTGAATAAAACTTTATTCCAACTTATCATACCCTTTGTTCAAATCAAGTTTAATGATCATGGCCCCCTTCTTTCCATTCATCTTTTTAAAAGAGTGCATGATGTCTTGAACATTTATGGCATTATCCAAAGGCTGCCTCCCAAGAATAAAGCTACCATAAAAGGGGGAGATTATTTCGTGTAGTATAGGTCTAAGCTTCGTAATCAACACTTTAGTGATTATATTGTACACCGTATTACACAAGCTAATTAGGTGAAATTAAGAAGTTGAGGTAGCTTCTCTAGATTTAGGAATCAAGGAAATAAAATTCTTATTCAGTGAAGGCAAAATAGATGTTTTAGAGAAAATCTCAGAAATTGCCCAAACAACTTTATGCTTAACATTAAGCCAACACTATTAGAAGAAGAAGGGATGAAAGCCATTTGGTTTAGAGGTGTTCAAAGGTTTGAATGACCAAACTACCTTGGCAATGCCAATAGGAGAAGTCTTAGAAAGAAAATATTAAAATTCCAAATTGGATAGGTGAGGCTAGTCAAGAGAGTTGCATATGGAGAAAGAACTGTTAAACACCTAAGAAGGGGTGAAAACTTAAACTAGACTTTCAATATCACGTTGCTCAGTAAGCCACCTACCATTTCCATAAAAAAAGCCCAACAATACAATTGAAATTTCTACGAACAAGCGTAAAAAGATGAAAAAAACCTAGTATTTCACCCGCCATCGATAATCCAATTAACTCTGAATTTTAGCGCCCCATTAAGTTCTTCTTAATGCATAATCTCATTAAGATATTTAACCAAGAACTTATGAATATTAACCAAAAATCATTAGGATCATTTGCCAAAGCTCTTTCAAATCTTGACATTCTGGCTTAAAGACGTCTTTTTTAACAAAGGCATTCCAAAAATTAGATTTGTTCCATTTCCATAAATAAAAAGTAAAGTAAAAAATGGTCAAAGGAAGAGGAATAGAGGGATCCGACCAAAATTACTTAAGAATAGAGTTGAACTCAAGGTGATTCATCCACATTTTATGGAAAAGAAAAGGAGATCTTTGAGACTTCTAAACATCATTTTTGAAGGAGATCAGAATAGGGAAATGATTAGACTGAACCCCAGGAAGATGAGTAACCTAAGCATTAAGATACAATAACCTCCATCTAAAGTTAGTGAATGTGTAATCTATTCTCTCTTGAGTGAGACTAGCTAGACTTTTAAGGTTAGACCAAGTAAATTGAGGACCATTAAACCCTAAAGCAAGGCCACCTTTCTTCTTTGATCTGCCAATGACCTCATTAAAATCACCATTAACGACCTAAGGAAGGTTGTGTTTAGTATTGATTCTAATTAGTACTTTTGAGACAAAATGTAATAGCCCGATTTTGGGCTTAGTCGGAACAGTGGTTTTGAGACCACTAGCCTGAGGTCAGAGAAATTATTTTTGATATTATTTTATGTTTTATGGCATAATTATATGAGAGTATGAAAATTTTGGTGAATTAATTTTATCGATTTCATGTTTAATTATGAAAAAGGACTAAATTGCATACAGTGCAAAAGTCCTATTTTGATAGCTAAAGGTGTTAAATTTCCAAGGGACCTTAATTAAGAGTCTTTAAAGGGAAAATAGACCATTTTTAGGAGAGTGTCTGGCCATAGGGGACAAGAGAGCTCAAAAGTCAAATATTAGGTGTGTTTGGTGACTTAAAGGAAGAAAAATAAAAATAAAGGAAAGAGAAAAGATAACATCTTCTTTTGATTTCCTTCTTCACCAAAAATACCAGCAAATTGAGGGTTTTGGAAGCTTAAAATTTTCAGCCACTCTCCATCTTTGAAAGTAAGTGATTTAGATAGCTTTACTTGATAATTTTTGTGTTTTTGGAACCCCTAAAGCTTAATCTAGCTATTGAGGGGACTATTATGCAAAATGGTTGATAGTCTAGGGATTTACCATGAAAGGAGTTGTAATATTTTCTGAGTTTTTATGGAAGAAAATGAATCCTAGTTGTTAGATAAACAATTTTTGTGAATTGGTGTTCATAAAAAACACCTAAAATGGACTATTTTGTAAAAAAGAAAGTAGAGGATAAATGGGTGAAATGTTTGAATTTGTGAGTTGCCAGAAGTATGAAATAGGTTCGTTTAGGCTTAGTTAACTTAAAAATTTGGTAAAAATCGATTTACGAGCCCAAGGGAAAAATCGTAATTTTGTGAAAGTTTAAGGGCAAAATGGTCAATTTTTCTAAATTATGTATTGTTGAGGTTTTATTAATATGGTGGCTAAATGAGCGAAATTTTATCATTTTAGACCAAGAAAGATGGAATCCAGACCTAGATCGGGGGAAAAACAAACTAGTAGAGTGATTCAACTAGCCGCCTACTTTTGTATATCGAGGTAAGTTATATGTTAATAATGCAACTATATTGTTATAATGTATGATGGAATCAATATTGCATAAATTTTTATAATTGTGACTTATGAGAATACATGTTGAGAAATTAATGTAGTAAGGAATTCTGGTTGAACATTTGGAATAGACTTAGATATGCATACCATGACATTGGGTGGTATGTGAGTGAGTGTAAGACATGTCTGGGACATGCACGACCACAACATGAGTGCCAGTGTAAGACATGTCTGGGACGTGCATCGACATTGAGACGAGAGCTAGTGTAAGACATGTCTGGGACATGCATCGGCCTCGAGATATACAAGCTAGTGTAAGACCTGTTTGGGACATGGTGTCAGCATGTTAGGTGTCAGTGTAAGACCTGTCTGGGACATGGCATCGACACTGATAAATGAGAGCCAGTGTAAGACCTATCTGGGACATGGCATCAGCTTCGATATATGAAAGTCAGTGTAAGACCTATCTGGGACACATCATTGACTTTAATGTGCTAGCCAATGCAAGACCATGTCTGGGACATGTCGTCAGTATTTGATCCCATGTTCGGGCCTATTGAGTATCCGGTAATATTCCAAATGGTTCGTCAAAAGATTTATGATTTATATCGAAATGAGAAAAGTTATAACTATGTGGTGAGTGGTACAGGTACCTATTTGAAAAATATGAGAAGTGGGTTCAATATATGCCATAAGAATTGTATTGGACGGTGATGAGTAAGTTGTCCTTATATCCATTTATGGTATTCATGAACAAATTTGGAAAGGTTATGAGCATATTGTCCTATGATAATTAGTTAATGTTTATTCTCATGCAACTTGCTAAGCTTTATGCTTATCCCATTTCCTTTCTATTTTCTTATAGTGCTGCCTAAATAGCTTGAGGACCAACGGACGTCGAAGCCAATGATCACACTATCAGTCGAAGCATTCGGTATAGTTAGACTACTTGTTTTGAGTATGGAATATTTAGGGCTTAGACTTTAATATTTTGTGTCATTGAGAAATTAGCTAAATGTGTTGGCTTGGGATAAATCCCTTTATTTTGTATAAGGCCATGGATAATGGTCAATACTCATTTTGATTTTTTTAAATAGAAGATGATATTTTCATGGATGAGTAGATTGCACAAATGAAATGTTGTCCATTGTGACTATTTTGGCTATGTAATGTGCCCATGTCTTGGTATAGAGTGATTTTGTGTAGGTTATGTAAGTAAGGGTGGCAAAGAGGCTTGGTAAATAGCCTTATTTTGTCTACACGAGTAGGCACACGGGCGTGTGTCTAGGACGTGTGTGACACACGGCCAGCTCCATGGGTGTGTTGTCCGGCTGTGTGTCCCTTGCACATAAATTTTGTAAGTCAGTATGTATGATAGTAAACATACGGGCAGAGACACGACTGTGTGTCTCAACCATGTGAAGGGAGCGGCCTAGCACACGGGCGTGTGCCTTGGCCGTGTGACCCTTAAGGATTGCTAACGTCAGAAGCAAAATGTTTAGGTTTTTTGCACACGAGCTAGGACACGGGCGTGTCATGGCCGTGTGAAGGACATGGGCATGTGCCAGGCCATGTGAAAACCTCTGTAGGTGCAAATTTAGAATTAATTCTATACGGGTAGAGGACACAGGTGTGTCCCTGTATTGCTTAGGCCGTGTGAGCCACATGGGCCAACAGCACGACCATGTTGAATTGGTCACACGGGCGTGATGCCCCTCCCAGATGGGTGTGTGCCCTTGTGGCTAGTAACATTTTTCAGGGTTCGTGGTAAGACCTGAATCATTCCCGAATGGTTTAAAATGAACGTTTAGAGCCTAGTAAGCCTTTATTATGGAGTTTTTGTTTTAGAATGGAAAAATTTTAAATTTGATCAAGTCTTGGTAACTCGGAAATGACTATATGCATGCGATTATGTATGGTAATGCCTCAAGCCCAGTCTTGGCCTCAGACTCAGGTAAGGGGTGTTACACAAAAAGCACATTTGGGATAAAAGCATTCCAAAGCATTCGAAAACAAGTTTTTTTTTGAGAGAAAGTGCTTCTCCCAAGCCAAAAATTGGCCCGAAAGTACTTTTGAGAAGCATTCCTAAACTAGGTTGAAGTTGATACAACATAGATATTAGTTTCAGGTTATGCCACAGTGACTTACGTTCAATAAGATTAAGACTAGCATAAACAACTTATAACAATCAACGAGAATTTGTAGAGTGTACCTTAACAATGACATGGATATCCTATTTCATATCACATAGATATTTAATAATGACTATAGAGGAGAGCCATAACACCCAAATACCATATTTGCACCTAATGGTAGCAGTTTCCATCCAGGCATCAAACGAGAGCTTGTCTACAACATGGGGAACCTCACTAGCACGAATTTTTGTTTTAGTAATAACCAAAATATTAGGATTATAGAGGTTAACCATATCTCTTGTTGACTTGGACCCCTTGGTAGTGAAAAGTTTAGCACATAAGGTGGGAGCACAAGCTACGAAAAAATCAATGTTCAGTCTATGTTCCGCAACTAATTTATTGGAAAGACCATTGACTTTGACGATCATATCTCTTCTTCCACAAGGAAAGTTTAAGCGAGATCTATGATAGTCTCGAGGTGGAATGTATATGAAACACCCTCACCCGACCCCATCACCAAATTGAGCTAGGGGATGGTACTGTACAAAATAAAATAGTTATAAACAGTTAATAGTAAAAAAATACAGATACTTTAATCAGTTCAATCATTAAATACCATTTAAAACTTTTTCCGAGTCTTACATAAGCTTACGTGAGCTCTAGAGTTGACCTGAAAACATTCACGATCAAATTGTAACATTTTCAAAAGTTAAAGATAGTCATGCAAAATAGGAGTCACAAGGCCGCGTGTCCAGGCCGTGTAACTCTCTAAAATTGTGTGGACTAAAATGTAAAATTTCATCAAAAGTCACACGACTGTGTGGTTGGGCTAGTGTAACAAACTGAGAAGTGTGAAAAACTAGGTGATGAAATCTACAGTACTTACACAGGCGTGTGGCTAGCCCGTGTGACAAACGGGAACTATGTGATACAAATACTTCCTAATTACCAGGGAGTACATGGCCGTGTCACCTGCTTGTGTGTGACACACGGTCATGTGTCAGCCTATGTGGTGCAAAAATGTGGCATTAAGTATCTAATTCATGCCATGGTGCACATTTAGCCATTCAAACCTGAATAAAACCAGTCTAAACGCATGCTAATTCATTCTTTTAGCCAACCACAAAACCATACAAGATATTCCATATGTAATGAACACTTTGGTAAGCTTAACAACCTATATATTTATTCACCTATCACTCAAATAAGGCACACCAAAAATCTTAACATTTGAAACTCAATGCCACTTAAGCTACTACCTTTACTTGACAAAATTGCCAAAGTGCACATTTAGTACTCAACTCATTTACCAATTAAGTTTTAACATCATTTAAGGTTCCAAAACCACTACCACTAAATATAAGTCTATACACATTAATGCCTATACTCAAGCATCACATATTCAAACATACTTAACACATTGCTCCAACCATTTCACATCCAATACATCTAATATATATATCATACCCCTTTTCCCAACAACCTTACTTATATACTTGTCAACAAGCACTCACATTGTTCCTAGTTGAAACTCAAAACATCAATAGCAGACATTTGTACAAAACAAGTCCTATTTACATTCCACATAACCAAGTTCGGAATGAATAAAAATCTACCAAAACAAAGACTAAGTATTGTGAGCTCTACATTGATCTGATCTTCCCAATTCACAAATTGGCAACTACAGAAAACAAAAAACGAAATAGAACAAGCATTTTGTATGCTTAGTAAATTCATAGTTAAAATTTTACTTAATCAGTCAACAATTTAAGTAATTAAAATATACTGAGACTAACATGGAAATCCTTTGGCATCCTGTTACTTTCACATGGACGTCTACAAGTACATTACGGGATTAGTCCATTTGCAACAAAACCCTAAAACTCAATTCATATACATATACAACTATTCCATTATACATCATATAATATTGAAATCATGTCTAGACTATAAACACAACAATTCAATTCATGATCATACATTTCAACCATTTCTGTAACTCCCCAAATTCGGCCTAGATGTTATGGTCAAATTTCGGAAGCTACATCAATCATGAAGAAAATACTTTCAAATAGATTGTATTTGACTCATCTTTTTGGAAAACACTGCTAGTTTTTAATAAGAAAGTTGTCAATGAAAATTTTATTAAAACATGTTTAGTTAAAGTAAATTTTCGTAGTAGTTCAAGTTGTTATTTTTTAATAGTTTGGATAGAAAACCTGCCTTGCAAATTTTAGAACATTATTTTACAAAAATTATGTTTCCAAAATTCGTAGTGGAATAAATGATAATTTTGTAATTTTCTTAAAAATTATTTCAATATGATAAAACATTTTACGTTCTAGAATCAATAATTAAATCATTTAAAAATCCCAAGTTTATATATGCAATCCAATTATCAAATTAAAATCCTCATGTTACAGTTTAAAATATTTAAAACAGTCCAAAACAAATCCAAATGAGTTTTTACATACTTTTATTTTAATATATCTGAGAACCTCTTCCAGATGCTACATCCAAGTCCTATCCATGAGTGTTATTTGAAAGATTTAAAGAAAACTAACGGAGTGAGCTAAAAAGCTCAGTGTGAGTCTTAATTCAAGCATAATAACAAAAATTATACTAAATAGAACAAAGTATCACAGAGCATTTAACATTCAATCGTACTAATTTCTATATGCACGTTTATAACAATGTAATATTTTTTTCGTAAAAACATATATGTAATTTTTTCAAAAATTTCTTACCCATCTCCGCTACACACCAAATAAAATTTCCCAGAACTCGTCCATCCAAAACACACCAACAGATAAATATGGACAATGCCACCAGAATTGTAGATAAGCTGCTAGAACAGATAAATGAGTCAAGCCATTAGAATCACAGCCAAGTCGCCAGAACAGATATGTGGTGAAACCCCTAGATAGTGCAGATCATTAAACTACCAAAACTTTCTCCTTACCATATGGTCCCAACCCCATGTAATATGACATGGTATGCAATTACAAAATCAGAATGGTAAACATGTGTGACATGCAATCATATATTACTCAAAAATCAATAGTCATGGAAATCCATGCTTTACAGAACAAATATGTCAAATCTCAATAAGTACAAACCATTTTAATTAGATTTGCCATGATGTCACATGCCACTAGAATTAGAACAAATGACATAGTATCAACAATCAACATATCAAATAGCCACGAGAATTAGAAAAAATCACGTAGAATCAACAATCAACATATCAAACAGTAAGGATTAAAATTAAGATACTTAAGTCCAATTAATCACACACCATGATATTTTTAGCCTCTAGATTATACTCACAATAATATTTAATCCATTGTATATATCATGATCAAAACCATATTTTTTCACACAAAGTGCTTAAATAAGACACACACGTTTAATTTTTTTCCAAGATGCAAAATCCTAAACCGAATTCAAACTCTTTAGGTCCAAGTAAATTGAAACTAGATTTGTACTTAATGTAACCAAATTAGAAATTAGAAATTAGAAATCACTTTCAACCTTTAGAAAAATATTCCAAAATTAATATTATCCAAACTTACACATCTTGCATGTAATTACCACTTACCCTTATTCTATTTCAATTGGAAACTCCAATTTTGAAATCACAAGAGGTCTACGGTTCTCAGATTAAATCCTTTAATCCAAAATAATCTCTTAGTTCAAAAATATTCAACCACTCCAAATAATCAAAACTTCACAAAATTAAATAGAGCTCACTTCTCCATAATACTTACTTTTTTATTACCCCAAAGTTTGAAAATAACAGTTAAGATTGATAATGATCCAATTTGGTATGAGAATCTAGTCATCAAAGAAAAAGAAAGAATTAATAAAAGAGAAGTTATTATTTTAAAATAATAAGATGAAAAGAAAAGATAAAAGATAAAAGATAAAAGATAAAAGATAAAAGATAAAAGATAAAAGATAAAAGAGAAAAGAGAAAAGAGAAAAGAGAAAAGAGAAAGAGAAAAGAGAAAAGAGAAAGGAGAAAAGAGAAAGAGTGATTAAAATACGGTAGCTATTGGCGGAGGTCACTGGCGGCGAATGGCGGTACACGATGGTTGAAAAAGGTGGTAATTCAAAAAGATGTTAAGTAGAAAATGAAAAATTATCAATTATTTAGATCGAAAGAAGAGAAAAGAAATGAAAAAAAGAAGAGAAAAGAGGGAAAAGAAAAAAAAGAGATTAGATACGAGTGGTGGTGCAAAATGAAAGTTGGTGAATAGTGGTGGCACAAGGTGGTTTTCGTGGTGGTGGTATGGTGGTTATGGGTAATAAGTGTGGTGATATGGGAGAGGAAAAGTGTTGATAGACACACAAAAATAGAAAAATAAAATAAAAATGGTGAAGAACTTCCAAAGGAGGGTGGCTCACGGTGGTTGACTGGGAGGAGAAAAAGAGAGGATTAAATGATAAAAGCAAAGAATATGATAGCCAAAAGTATATTGAGGGATGACACCACTTTGCAACCCAATTCAAAATTCAAAGTCCCAACATCTCATTCATGAGGAGACATGGGAGTTAGAATAAATTGATGGTGAATAAACAAATGAGTTTAAAAATATAACATGAATGACTTTGAAAATGGATGTTACAAAGTTGAATAGGAGTTACATGCATACATGGTTTGCATGGAAAGGTTGACCAACTTTTTGTTCAAAATTTAGAAAAAAATATGAAAGTATGGAAGCTTGAACTTAGCTCACTAGGGAGTTACTTAATGTACTTAACCACCAAGCCAAATCATTTACTTGTTAAAGAACTAACAGCAACAATTAAAAAATTTGGGATATGACAATTTCATTTCCATTTTAATCACCATTTTCACTAGGAGAGCTATAGTAAATTAATGCTGGATACACGTGACTATTTTAAATCCACACCCTGTAGAGTTGAGTTGCTTATACAAGCTTTATTCAATGTTGCTCACTCATTCTGTTGAGAATCCGCATTAAGTACAGGATCTCAAACATCAATAAAGAATAATTTAGTTTTCTCACACAAGCTGTGATATTTGTATTTGATCACACAAGCTGTGATATTTGGATTGTTCACACAAGCTGTGGGTCAGATTTACATTTGCAACTTTATTTGATGTTGCTTACTTGAGCTGTTGAGAATTTGCAACGCATGCTGGATTTTAGCCATCGATAAGTAAATCCCTGATCAATGCCCAATTATTCTTTTGAACTTTACTGGTATACCATTCATATTATTATCATTTACTATATTCATTCAGACACCGTTATAGTTTCTGTATCATTTCAATCCTGTGACCATATACACACATTTCATATATAGAATAACAATTTGCATACATTTTTAAACCTTATAACATCATCACATAAAAACTATTCAATTACATAGTTGATCACATCCATTCAATAGCATATACCTATTAAAATTTATCATTTAACTCGTATTTTAGGATTAAATTCATTTGATGCCAAAACATTATAATCACAATAATACGAATAAAAAATTATAGAAAATAACAAAAATATATTATGAATTAATAAAATAAGTCCCATATGAATTGACCAAATACAAACAACAATAGAAGAAGTGTCAGAGACTAATATGAGATTTTTTCTTTTCCTTAATTATCTACCGATTGGTTCAAATCTTGATTTATATGGTAATTCATTTCAAATTATCAGTGCCAATTAACTTAAACATATTATTTTATGTATATGTATATGTTAATTTAATTTTAATTTTCATAATTTTCCTAAAGTTTCACATTTTATTCAATTTAGTCCCTAAAATCGAAACTGTCATATCTTTCACATTTGAGCTCCGTTTTCAATAAAATTTCAATTCCATCGTTATATAACCCTTTAGAAACCATGATTATAGAAAATTTACATCAAATTTGACATATTAACGTTTTAGTCCCTATACTCAAAATTAACAAATTTCACTTTACAAATTAGTCTTATTTCATTTCTAAGCTCCAAATCCTACCATTTAATATTAAAAACCTCAAAAATTATCGATTTTAATATTTAAAAACATTAATACTTTTACAATTTAGTGCTTGAGCTAGCTAGATTAAGCAATAACGATCTTGAAAACATAAAAATTACGAAAAACTGACTTGTTTAGGACTTAAATGCAAGAGAAAGGACTTGGTTGGACCTTGGAGTTCTCTCAAAAATGGTGGAATGGGTGAAGAAAAGAAAATGAAGAAGATAACATATTGTTTTATGTTTTTAATCTTTATTATTATTCTTTTTAACTTAATTTTAACATATAAAATCATTAATTAACAAGTATTAACCATCCCACTGGCTTCAAAGTGGCTGATTTTCCACTTAAACCCTTAAACATTTATTAATGAAACATTTTAACTAATAAAAATCAATATCGATTAATTATCAATTCAATAAAATTTTCGAACCAAAATTCAATTCACCTATATAAAAAATTCATAAATATTTAAATGAAACTATTTAAGAGCTTGATTTACTAAAATGAGGTCCCGATTCCTCATTTTCCAAAACCACTGACTTTAAGGTCGAACCACCTATACTTTAACTGTTTCTCTAATTAGCAAATCTATTAGATAAAAATGCAGTATAACACTATAATAAATTCGTAGATATTATTAAGACTCAACCATCGAAGAATGGGATTTACAAGTCACTGTTTTTGGCACCACTAAAAATCGGGTTGTTACAAGATAACACCCTTTGCCCTACCTGATCGCCAGATCCAAGCTATAGGATGCCACATTTGTTGTCGGTGCAACAACTGTCTAAAAAACAATGAATAAATCATTCAAACATTCAATTATGTCTTAAAAACATTTATAATATACAATTGATTTCGAGCTTTAATTAAGCTTGCGAAAGCTCTTTTGATGACTTGAGCATGAAAGTGGATCAATGTACAAAATTTTCAAAATTTTAGTTTAGGTATCGATACCCTCATCTGGTACCTATACCAATTTGAGCTTTGATGTTTTAGAAAAATTGAACTAAACCAAATGTATCGATACCAATCATAAAGTATCGGTACTTTATTTAAGGTATCGATACCTTACCCCTTGTATCAATCCCGTTTTACGGTTTGATGTTTAATAAATTTAATAAAAATCACTAAAGTATCGATACTCTTTTCCAGGGTATTGATATTTTAGAGAAAAAGTTTGAAAATATACATTTTGGTACCTATTTTATGCCAATCAAAACAATTGCACTTTTAGTCCATTTTTACCAAACTTTTCCCATACAAAACCTAACAAAACACAAACTATTACATTCATTTTACCATTTCCTAAACAATTAACTCAACATGCCTCAACTTGGCATCATTTCATACCATTTAAAGATACCCAACCTTTAACATTCATTAACCAATTTCATATAAACCTATGTCACCTATTCAAATACCATCACATTTCATAAAGCTATTTGCCTTGTTAATTCAACATTACTCATTTTCAACTACTAATTCAATATGGACAATGCCATTTCAAGTCTCATATATGTTTTATTAATACATATATATATATCAACTATACTATTTCAATTTGTCTGAGCATATACCATTCATTCAAACATGCTAATACTAAATCACATTTCAACCATTATCAAAACATGACAATTCATCAAACTACTATCATTAATCAAAATCATAAACAAAATATGTCTTAAGTCATGCAACATTTCAAGTTGACACAATCCACCACACCTATATACATGCCACAAAACTAGGCTATGAAATGGTTGAAAAACTACTAAAATAATAACAAGATAGTGTGAGCTTCCAAGCGATCCGCTTGACACTTGTGCAAGTGAAAATTTACAAGGAAATGGAAAACAACAGAATAAGCATATTGAATGCTTAGTAAGTTCATAGGCATAAACCAATAACTTACCTCATTTTACAATTAAATACAATAAGCAATTCAACTTGGCAAGTTTGCCTATACATGACAATCACATATCAACAAGGTGAGTTCCTCATATAACCATATCAATAACAATTTAAGTATTTAACATTCAATTAAACTCCATTCATATAGTTAAATCAACATATAATCCTTTGTAAATCAATTCTTACCATTTCACTATCATTTTTTTATTTTTCTTTAATTTTTAACCCCGAAAAAATCTAGTGAACGTATTCGAATACACAGGTCACTACACCATACTAGGTTGCTCGTCAGAGTAATAACTACACCACACTAGGACACCAAATTGCAAAGCCCATAAGCAATATATAATTGTATTACAATACGTCCCTCCACCACACCAGAGTCTCAGTAGAGACATATAATTTCGTAATTCGTAACAAATGCTGGATTTCGATATAATGAACAATAACTCCATACCATCACATATATCTTGTACCAGCGCGCAATTAACCCTATTGACATGTCAATCATATCCTATCCTTCATTACGGTCATTCGGTCACACTTAGCACATATAAACATTCCTTTACAATTGAGTCCATATCTCACATTTTATACCAAATCATAAACAATTCAAATTACATTCACATACACAAATCATAATTCAAGTATATATAACAATTAAATGTAACCCTACCATATGAACTTACTTGGGAAAAATAGCAACAAACAAAACGTCAAGGACTAATCCATAGTTTTGCCTTTTTCTCAATTTTCCTCTCTTTGATTCAATTCTCGATCTATATGATAATTCATTTCAATCTATCTAGTCCATAAAACTTATAACATCCTATTACATGTATATGACAGTTCAATTTCATTATTCAAAAGTTCCCTAAATTTTTTTATTTTATTCAATTTAGTCCTTAAAACTTAAATTATCATAACTTTCAAATTTGAGCCTTGATTTTGAAATTGATCTCAATTAAATCCTTATATAACCATCAATTATATATAATTATAGAAATTTAACATTAATTTTGAAATTTATTTACTTTAGTCCCTACGTTCAAAAACTAGCGATTAAACTTTACAAACTAGTCCTTTTTCATATCCAAGCTTAAAATAAAACAAATTAACACCAATTTCATCAAGTATTCACCAATGAAAATTTTTAAAAACTTTAACATTTTTGTAGATTAGTACACGGACCAACTAAATTAAGCTCCTAGAATATAAAAAACATAAGAATTATAAGAAACAAACTTAAAATCCCTTTCCAATTGAAGGGCTAAAGATTGAAAGCTCCAAAGCCCTATTTTTTATTATTTGTATGGTTAGAAGAAAATGATGGAGAGAAATGATTTATTTTTCTTTTAATTTGTCTTTTTTATACTTAAATTAATAATTAACAAACCTTTATTAAACTAAACTTAATTAACTTATTCATAACCTTAATTAGCATAAAATTAGTGGAATTATGCATCATTCTCCACTAACCATCAATATAAAATGGTCCAATTGCTTAATTGGTTCTTTCGCTAAATAAAAATCTATAGCGATTAGATTTTTACAACTTTTATGATTTAGTCCCTATACCACAATTAACCAACAATTTAATAAAATTATTAGACCAAAATTGAATATAATACTAAAGTAGACTCATAAATATTGAAATAATAATATTCACAGACTCAAATATTAAAAATGGGCTTCCAAAATCACCATTTTTGACACCACTGAAAAACGGTTGTTACAGAACAAACCATTTAGGCTGGAGTGGGAAGACTGATTGTTAAAATAAATATGAGGCCTTTTATGGACTCCAAATCTTGAGGGAGAAGCGGGAGTCCCAGATGATCTAAAGCAAGTTATGCCTTCCATGGCACTTAACTCTTGGGCCATCTCAACCAACGTATTTCTCCTCTAAGGTTCAATATCCCCTCCATTATCAATAGAAATAAAAATAGAAGCACTCACATAAGACAACCTAGAAGACTTTGATAACCCCATTGAAGGAATGGCACAAGAATGTTGAATGTGTGAGCTATCACCAACAAAAGGGAAGGGATATGGTAAAGTATTAATCATCATATCAAAAAAGATAGGTTTTGATATCATAATTTTTTTCTTTTCCAAGGCTTTCCAAAACAAAGCCTTCACCTTAGCAGAGGTTTTAAAGTTGGTAGAATGCATAAGATCAATAAGGCTATCACTACATTTCTGATCACATCTAACTACCTTTTCAACTATTGGATCTAGTGCCCTGAGTGTAGTATGTTCGTTTGTAAACTAGTAATTTTTCGAACAGTTTGGTTAATAAAAAAAAATTCATTGATTACATTAATATAATTTGTATATTTTTCCTCACATGGTTTTTGCACATAAAGAAAAATGGAAGCAAATTTTGCTCATTGGTTTTCTAAATGTTTAACTAATACTAAACGGTATTACGGGTCGGGTCGTAGTATAGAAATACAACTTTTATTAGTAGATAAACCTAAATGTGTCCTTAGTCTAATAAAAAATGAGCAAACTGATTAAAAGACTAATATGTCGTCCATCAAGTCCAATTGGGGAGATGCCTTGTCTTGGGTATTGGAACGAATGACTCCCAGAAGATAGAGGCAAAGATGTGACTGATTGGACTTATAGTACATCGGACATGATCCAAGTAGAATAGACCCTGAATTAATTTATGGATTTATTCACTTGTGACATTCATAGTATGGAATACCTAAATCTTGAGTGGATGGTGGACTATGTATTCATGACTCGTACACTTTGATGTAAGTAAAAGCTTGAATTCAAATAGATAAGGAACTGAAAGCTGGTGCATTAGGTGTACGACTTCTGTAGTATGTAGCATCATTCATTGTAACCTCCCAAACACAACCTAGACATTATGGCTAGATTGAGGAGGATACATTAGCCATCGAAATGGCTAAGCTAACTTAAGTTACTTTTGAAGACCTTAAATAAACTTATTTCAGAGAAAACCTGTAATGACCCAAAGTTTTAGATCATCGGAAAAGTGAGTTTTTGGGTCTTCAATTCTGAAAATTAGATTCGTAAATATTTATTAGAAATATTTACGAAGTTAAGTGAGAGGTTAATTAGATTTTAATTAAGTAAATTTAGCTTAATCAAGGCTAATTTAGTGAAAGGACTAGATTGAATATAGTGTAAAAGTTTAATTATACACTATAGAAAAGTCAAGGGACTAAATTAGCAAATAAGCCTTAGGAGACAAGTGTGTGGTATGTATGAATACATTTGTATTATTTTAATTGGTACAAATGTATGTATAAATATGTATTTACTTATTACATAAGAAATAATAATTATAATAATTTAATAATATAATAATATATGTGTTATAATAATAAAAGAATAAAGAAAATAAAAGAAATAAAACATAAAGAAAAAGAAAGGAGAAAGGGACGAAACAGAGCAGGGAAAGAAAGAAAGGAAAAGAAAGGAAAAATTAGGGCTTTCAAGCTTAATTGGTAAGTCAATTTGATCCCTTTTCTTGCAATTTTGGTGTCTATGGAATCCTAGGAAGAAATAATTTTTAGGTTATGTTGAAATTTAGAAATTTATTGAATTTTTAGATGTTGATTAAGTTGAATAAATGGAAGAATTAAGTGTTAATTTGATGGAAATTCAAGTTAGAAGTGGGAGAAGGATTAAATTGTAAAAGAAAACATAGGTCTTGCAATAATAGGGATTGAATTGAGAAGATGTTATAATTAATGTTTTATGCTGTAAATTTAAGAGTTGGAATAGTTTAAAATCATAATTGAATAAAAATATAGGATTTATTTTGAAGAAAAAGAATGGTTATGGTGGAAGGACTGAAATTGAAATTTAAGTAAAAGATACATGGAAATACAAGAGTGTGTTATTAAATAATATATTTTTTTAATTTTAAATGTTAAATTTTATGTAGCTAACATAGCACCGAAAATGTCATTGAAAAGGGGAAAGGAGAAAGTGAACGAGGATATCGAGTAAACTCGAGAATTTCGGTTTGTATTTCTATAAACTATGCTTAATGTTTTAATACAATGTAAATGATATTTTTAATAGTTAGAATGTGTAATGAATGGTATGATGGAAAATGTTACTGTTTCTGTATTATAATGATATGATTTGAATACCTTATTAACAGTGTCGGGCTAGTCGGTTATAATTCGCATGCCATAGGATTGGAAGTGTTTAGGGATATTCCGACTGTGTGTCGATGAGACACTATATGTGTCGACTACTGTGACTGTTCCGGATTCATTCCAAAGATGTACTTTGTACCTGACTATGACTGTTACTATTACTGTTACTGTTACTCTACGATGTATTCTGATTTCGGTCAAAGAAACACTGTACATTATCCCTGGAGTGTGGGTTGGATCCGTGTATCCGTTCAGGTCCGAGTCATGTTAATAGGGGTAAATAAAAGTACTGAAGACTGACAGTTATCGTTTATGTGACTGAGACTGATATACAATGTTGAAAGACATTGAATGATATGTAAAAGATATAAATTGAATGTAAGAGACGAAACTATTAAGATTATGAAAGTAAAAAGTTTAAGTTACAATGTATATACATAGCTTAATATTTGTTTAAGCATTAGTTTATAGAAATACCACTGAGTGCATACTTAGCGTACGGTTTGTTTCCATGCGCAGGACTAGGTACGAAAGAAAGTTAAGGACTCAGCATCCAAGCCAATCCCGAACTCAAAGTGGTGAAGTACTTTTCTTCTAATAAAATGACATGTACCTAGGCTGATAAGATTTTATTTTTAAATGATAGGAATGAGCATGAAAGATGTTGAAACATTTAGTGTGAAATATGCATATTTTGGAAGTTAAACTTACATGAGTTTGACTAGTATAATAACTTAGTATAATTTCGATATGAATTGAGGTATTGATATGAATGAATAAATATTTGCTAAGTTTGAATGGCATAAGGAATGATTTTTGATTTAAGAACTATTAGTAAATGTTTGGTTATGAAATAGATGTGTTTAGCATGTGAAAATAGCTTAAAAATGGTTAAAGATCATGTTTTCACACGACCAAGTCACATGGACGTGTGCCCAGGCCGTGTGGCAAAGTCAGAATTGCCCACGGGTTAGTTCCACGGTTGTGTGAATAAGTCAGATCTGCCCACGGCCTGGCCCCATGGCCATGTCCCAGGCCACACGGGCATGTCCCAGGGCACATGGGCGTGTGCCCCTATCTTCAAGGAAAAATTTCCAAAGTTGCCAGTTTAGTCCCGAATCACTTCTAAAGCATGTATTGGGTCTCGTAGGCCCATATTAGGGACTTTAAGGTGAAATTTAAAAGAATTTGAATTGGAATGCAAATTTATGACTCGATTCAGTATATATGTTAGTGTATAAGTTTGGTAATGGCTTAGTGTATAAGTTTGGTAATGCCTCTTAACCCTATTCTGGTGACAGATACGGGGTTAGGGGTGTTGCATTTAGTGGTATCAGAGCTACTCAGGTTTAGTCGATTCTAGGACTAAATCGAGGTCGAAATTGAGTCTAAAGGTACATGCCATTATTATGTTAAACTTGAGTCGGGATTAGATGCTGATTTTTATATACTGATAAATTGATTCAATTTTATAGTGTGTAAAAGATGTCTGACGAAAGTATTGAGGGTACCGATCAAGAAATGTACAGTAGAGATGACTCATATGATGTAAATGAATCTGAATCTGTAACCCCAAGTGTAAATCCGGTAGGTAACCAACTACTGAATACTGGAAGGGATAATACAGAAATATTTAGAATGATTGTTGAAGCTCTTCAAAGAGCGGTAGGAAGTATGCCTGCTACTAGTTCTACCACTGCTACCCGAAGAGCCCCTATTAAGGAATTGCGAAAGTATGAAGCTACAGAATTTATGGGATCAAAGGGTACTGATTCAACAGCAACTGAAAATTGGTTAGAGACTACCAAGAGAATTTTGAAGCAATTAGAATGCTCACCACAAGAAAGTTCAGTATGTGTTATTTCTCTGTTACAAGAAGAGGCTTACATATGGTGGGTGTAACACCCCGAACCCGAAACCGACACCGGAGTCGAACACGAGGTGTTAACTGACTTTAACCCCTTATAAAATTTATTCTCCAGACACTGCCCAATCTGTGTACTAGTCGTTTTAAAAATCATATCTTGAGTTTCGTAACTCGAAAATCAGTTTCGTAATTTTTCCCAGAAACTAGACTCATGTGCCCATCTATGTATTTTTTTTCTAGAATTTTTGGTCAGGCCAATTAGTACAGTTTATTAGTCAAAGTCTCCCATGTTGCAGGGGTCGACTACACTGACCTTTGCCCATTACGACTTGGATATCTCCCTGCACGGGGCTTCAATACTGATGCCATTTGTTTCTATGAAAACTAGACTCAGAGAGGAATCTGTACATATATGGTACGACCCCTAATTATCTCTGGTTAATTTATAATGAATTTCCAAAGTCGGAGCAGGGAATCCAGAAACCGTTCTGGCCCTGTCCCACAAAAATCTGATTACCTCTTAATATACTGCCCATATGATCTTTTCGTTACTTCCTCATGAAAACAGACTCATCGAGCTTCGATTACATAATTTATTCATCAATTAATTCCACTCCTACTATTTTTAGTGATTTTTCAATCTCATGACACTGCTGCTGCCAGCATCTGTTACGAAAGTAACTAGGTCCATTTCATGCCTACCCTTGATCCAACTCAATCGAACATTCGTGCCATTTTCGCATGGCTTAAAGTTTACATGCAAAAGTTCAAACACAACGTAATAGCTTATACATGCCAAAATGTTCTTCTAAGCCAACTAAGAAGAAAGTACCAAAACTTGCTATCCGGTGTGATGACTTCGATGACGGCTTGACCCCGCAAAAATAGATGAGTCCAAGCAACCTATAATGGGTGACAAGGAAACACCGAGTGAGTTTATAACTCAGTAAGTCATAAGCTATGCACTACCATCCATCAATAACATTATCACAAGAGAAAACAAAATGGAACGAGGCTAATTACTCCATCCATTCCGAACCATACCATAGTTCCTCCAACCTATCGATTCAATTTCATATCAATTCATGCATTCACATTCCATATACTCATCAATAGGACATTGAAGCATTTTCATAAATCAATTTATTTTCGTTACAATCGAACGACTAAACGGCCTTTCACCCATTCTACGATAAATTTTATGTACGTAACTTCAAGTATAGTTGTCACATAGGTTCAAACTTACCGAGCTCAACACCAAGTATAAGCATAGCACCTATTAGCCATGTACTCAAGACACTTACCCGATCCGCTGTCCGCGATCGACTCAATAGTGTCGCACACATAGTGTCCATAATGATTCACGAATGTATATTGAGTCCGCACACTCAGTGCTATATAATCAACTCGCACACTTAGTGCTACGTAATCAAATCGCACACTTAGTGCTACATAGTCAAACTCGCACACTTAGTGCCGCACGGTCAATTCGCACACTTAGTGCATCATATTCATTTCGCACACTTAGTGCAACATAGTCAAATCGCACACTTAGTGCTGTACAATTTAATCCCGCGCACTTAGCGCCAATCTCATGGTCATAAATGGTTATACCCGCACGTTTAGTGCCGAGATCAACAACTCAGTACATCTTACCTCTTTTCTTTTCATTCAACAATTTCATCATCACATACGTACATGCATATATATATATTTATTCATTCCATTCAGCATCAATACATAAACATTATGACCATTTGAAATAATACCAACTACATGCTTAATGACTTACCTCGTGTTGGGTAAGACGGTTCCAACTCGGCTACTCGATGACCTTTTCTTTGCCTTTGCTCGATTCACCTCCTTTAACTCCTTGAGCTAAATCAAACAAATTTGACTCATTAAAGTCTCATTTTGCTAGCTTATGGCCGAATATGACAAGGAGTTTGATGGGTCATATGGCCACCTTTTAGCTCAAATACACAATGGTCATATGCATTTTTAATCACATCAAATGATTCAATACAATTCACTCGAACATCAAAAGAGAACCTCAAGGTACTTAGTCCATATACACATTAGACATTAGAGTCACATATGTACGAATTCACGAATCGAATTCGACATATTGGCTAATTTTCCCTTTAGCCGAACCTTCTAAGTCAAGATAAAGCCATCAACATGCTTACCTTTGGCCGAACATACACATCAACTTAGGTGCTCATTTATGTGGCCGAACACACACATGTCTATGTTAAGGCCGATTGCAACACTCAATACATTCTACAAGTATGGACACTTGCATTGACTAAACACCATTTCTATTATTTTTACTCCAAAGCCGAATGCCTCTCAAGCCCTAAGCTCATGATCCTTTCATCATTAAGCAAGTGTTATAGCACAACTAACATCCATTTTCAATTTGAACACCAACATAAAAATATTAAACATGAAAATCCATAGCCGAAACCTATACATGACATTACTCATTCCACCCATCGAAACAATATTTGTTCAAGACATCAAGCATTTTTATTTGGGTATTACATATATGAGCATTTAGAATTTATATTTTTAGCAAGATCAATTTCTTTCCTCAACACATTCTTCATCAAAACTTTAAGGAAGTAATCAAATTTCCTTCTTTAATAGCCATAGCCGAATGCTCCATCCATCCATCAAAGTTAAAAATTTTGCATGGTCTAAGTAAGAACCATGATAATTAACCTAAAACAAGCTAAAATTTCACAACTTTAACACAATATACTAACCTTATTAAGCATTCAAATGGCCGAAAGTTCTTTGCCCCTATTCCTTCCTTCAATTCGGCCAAGAAGACAAGGATGAAGCCTTTTTTTTCATTTGCTTTCTTTTTATTCTTTTCTTTTATTCATTAAATCCCACAACCCAATATCAATTTCACAAATATATTGCCCATCATCAACCCACCTTGGCCGGCCACTATAAGGAAATTGGGCAATTTGACATGCAAGTCCACCTTTGTGTTGACATGCACTAATAAGCCCTTTAAAATTAGCCTATCATATTTTACCATGTCTCATGTTGATCCCTATTTAATAATTCCTCATGCAATTGGCAAAATTAGGGAATGAAACTTCCACATATGCATGTACACTCATAATAAACGTAGAATATAACAATTAATTATTTTCATAACTCGGTTTCGTGGTCCCGAAACCACTTCCCGGCTAGGGTCAATTTTGGGCTGTCACAACTCTCCCCCACTTAAGAAATTTTCGTCCCGGAAAATCTTACCGGTAAATAGGTTTGGGTATCATTCTTTCATCGAGCTCTCGGTTTCCCAAGTAGCTTCCTCGATCCCGTGTTTGAGCCATAACACTTTTACTAGGGGAACTCTTTTGTTTCGCAACTCCTTCACTTCACGATCTAGGACACGCATCGGCTCTTCTTCATAACTCATATCAGCCTGAATTTCAACCTCCGACGGACTAATTATGTGCGAAGGATCAGATCTATAGTGCCGAAGCATCGAAACATGAAAGACATCGTGCATCCTTTCAAGTTCAGGGGGCAAAATCAATCTATATGCAACCGGCCCCACTCGTTCGGAAATTTCGTACGGCCCAATGAATCTTGGGCTCAACTTGCCTTTACGGCCAAATCTGAGTACCTTCTTCCAAGGTGACACTTTAAGAAACACTTTATCTCCCACCTGATATTCAATGTCCTTTCGTTTTAAATCCGCATACGATTTTTGACGATCTGTGGCTACCTTCAGACTTTCGCGGATTACCTTTACTTTTTGTTCGGCATCTTTAATCAAATCAACTCCGAAAATTTTACTTTCACCGAGCTCGGTCCAAAACAATGGCGTACGGCATTTACGACCGTACAAAGCCTCATAAGGTGCCATCTTAATACTTGATTGAAAACTATTGTTGTAAGCGAATTCAATCAAAGGTAAATACCGTTCCCATGAACTACTGAACTCGAGGATGCAACATCTCAACATATCCTCAAGTATCTGAATTATCCGCTCGGATTGACCATCGGTTTGGGGGTGAAAAGCGGTGCTAAAATGCAGCTTGGTACCCAAAGCTTCTTGCAATTTCTTCCAAAATCGTGAGGTGAATCTCGGATCTCTATCCGACACGATAGAAATAGGTACTCCATGTAATCTCACAATCTGAGAGACATACAATTCGGCTAGTTTATCCAATGAAAGATCCGTACGCACGGGGATAAAGTGAGCCGACTTAGTTAGCCTATCAACAACAACCCAAATCGCATCCTTCTTACTTGCGGACAATGGCAGTCCGGACACAAAGTCCATTGTGACTCGGTCCCATTTCCACTCGGGTATCATGATCGGCTGAAGTAACCCTGAAGGCACTTGATGTTCCGCTTTCACTTGTTGACATATTAAACATCTCGAAACAAAGTCGGAGATGTCTCGTTTCATACCATGCCACCAAAACCGACGTTTCAAGTCGTTGTACATTTTCGTGCTCCCCGGGTGAATTGACATTCGGCTACAATGGGCTTCGTTCAGAATCATCGGAATGAGTTCCGAATTCCTTGGAACACACAAACGACTTCTAAACCTCAAACAACCATCATCATCAATCTGAAACTCCGATTCCTTGTTCGGAACACACTCAGCTCGTTTTGCAACCAATTCATCATCGACTTTCTGAGCTTCACGAATTTGATGAGTCTATAATGGTCTGGCTTTTAATTCAGCTACTAACACATTGTCAGGTAGAACAGACAAGTGTACATTCATCGCTCGCAAAGCAAACAGTGATTTTCGGCTTAAGGCGTCCGCAACCACATTAGCCTTTCCCGGGTGGTAATCAATGACAAGCTCGAAATCTTTCAACAACTCAAGCCAACGTCTTTGTCGCAGATTCAAGTCTCGTTGAGTCATCAAATATTTGAGACTTTTGTGATCCGAAAACACATGGCACTTCTCACCAAACAAATAATGTCGCCATATTTTCAATGCAAACACAATGGCGGCTAGTTCGAGATCATGAGTCGGATAATTTCTCTCGTGTGGCTTCAATTGTCTCGACGCATAGGCCACAACTCGACCTTCTTGCATCAATACGCAACCCAACCCAAGTAGGGATGCGTCACTATAAATGACAAACTCTTTACCTGATTCGGGTTGCACCAAAATTGGAGCTTCAGTCAAATGAGTTTTCAGTTGATCGAAGCTTTTCTGACATTTCTCCGTCCATTCGAACTTAACATCCTTTTGAAGTAACTTCGTCATTGGTATGGCTATCATCGAGAAACCTTTGACAAATCGTCGGTAATAACCGGCGAGTCCTAGAAAGCTCCGGACTTCGGTAACATTTCTCGGAGGCTTCCAGTTAAGTATGGCTGAAATTTTGCTCGGGTCAACTCGAATACCCGATGCGGATACCACATGACCCAAGAAGCTAACCTCTCTTAACCAGAACTCACACTTACTGAACTTAGCATATAACTGCTTATCCCGCAAAATTTGCAACACTTGCCTCAGATGCTCAGCATGTTCGGTCTCATCTCTTGAATAGACCAAGATGTCATCAATAAACACAACTACGAACCGATCCAAATACGGCCTGAAGATCCGATTCATCAAATCCATAAACACCGCAGGGGCATTAGTGAGCCCAAACGGCATCACTAAGAACTCGTAGTGACCGTACCTCGTTCTGAAAGCAGTTTTGGGTACGTCCGAATCTCGAATCCGCAACCGATAATAACCTGATCTCAAATCTATCTTTGAAAACACCGATGCTCCCTTTAATTGATCGAACAGATCATCAATACGCGGTAACGGATACTTATTCTTTATCGTCACTTTATTCAGTTGACGATAGTCAATGCACAACCTCATGGTTCCGTCCTTCTTTTTTACGAACAATACTGGTGCACCCCAAGGTGAGAAACTCGGTCGAGCGAAACCTCTATCCGTCAATTCTTGCAACTGAGCTTTCAACTCTTTTAACTTGGTTAGTGCCATACGATACGGAGCGATCGAAATTGGCGTAGTTCCAGGTACAAGCTCAATACCAAACTCTACCTCCCGAACAGGTGGCAAACCCGGTAGCTCTTCAGGAAAAACATCCGGGTATTCACAAACCACCGGCACCGATTCGGGTTTCTTTTCTAACTCCTTGTCATCAAGTACATACGCGAGGTATGCTTCGCACCCTTTTCTTACATATTTCTGGGCCAACATTGCCGATATTACAGCTGGCAATCCCCTTAAGTCCGTAGACTCAATTCGAATTATCTCGTTATTTGCGCACCTCAAATCAATGGTCTTGCTTTTGCAATTCACAACCGCATCATGCGCGGTCAACCAATCCAAACCAAGAATAACGTCAAATTCGTCAAACGGAAAAAGCATCAAATCGGCCGGAAGACAGGATTCTCGGATTTTTAGAGGGCATCTCTTACACACTTTATCAACAAGTACGCATTGACCCAAAGGGTTTGACACTCGAATTACGAACTCAGTAGACTCAACAGGTAGAGTCTTACTGGATGCTAAGGTTTCACATACATATGAATGAGTAGAGCCAGGGTCAATCAATGCAATCACATTAGTATCAAAGAGAGTGAAGGTACCAGTGATGACGTCAGGGGAGGATGCCTCCTCTCGAGCGCAGATGGCATATGCTCTAGCAGGAGTGCGGTTCTCGGCTCGAACAGCCATATCAGAGGCCCCTCTCTGACTACCACCCCTACCTCCTAAAATTCTCGGTGGTCTATCTCTAGTTGTCACTCCACTAGGTCTTGCACCTTGAATCTTATTCTTCTCATCAAGCTCTGTGCAATCTCTAATGAAGTGGTCCTTCGAACCGCATCCGTAACAGGCCCTGCTAGTAGACTTGCCCCAACATTCACCTAAGTGTCGTCTTCCACATTGGGGACATTCAGGTTTCTCGTGACGATTATTGCCCACACTAGCTACCGAAGTAGCTCGGGAGCCCATCGATGGTCTTGCCCTGATGGAAATTCCCGCAGTCGCCCTCGACTTATTAATGTCCTCCCTGAACTTCTTTACAGCTGAGAACGGAGCTTTACCCGTCGATCTTTTACGATAATCTCTAGCTTCAAATTCAGCCTTCCTCTTCTCCTTTCCAAGTTCTTCCGCCTTGCAGGCTCGTTCGACTAGTGTTACGAATTCTTTTATTTCCAAAATACCCATTAGTAGCTTTAAATCTTCATTCAATCCTTCCTCGAATCTTTTGCACATAGCAACCTCATCAGCTACACACTCCCGGGCATACCTACTGAGCCTTACGAATTCATGTTCGTATTCAGATACAGTCATACGGCCTTGCTTGAGTTCCAAGAACTCCTTACGCTTCTGATCAATGAACCGTTGGCTAATAAATTTCTTTCGGAATTCCGTTTGAAAGAAGTCCCAAGTTACTCGCTCGTTCGGGACTATGGAAATCAAGGTCCTCCACCAATAGTAGGCTGAGTCTCGCAACAAAGATACAGCACATTTTAGACATTCGTCAGGTGTGCATGACAATTCATCGAACACCCGAATGGTGTTATCAAGCCAGAACTCGGCCCTTTCGGCATCATCAGTTACTATGGCCTTGAACTCCTCGGCCCCACGCTTCCTAATCAAGTCTACAGGTGGCTTACTTAGCCTCACAGGATCAGCGACTGATGGCATTACAGGCTCTTGGGGTGGATTATTCAAATTTGGGAATTGTTGGACAGCCGGGTTGGTTCGGGCATATTGCGCGACCCACTCATTCATCATGGTAAAGAAGGCTTGTTTAGCCCCTTCACCTTGATTATTCGCAGATGACTGAGGTTCAACAGGCGGCGTCCCTTGTGCAGGAGCAGCCGCTACGCTCTCAACGTCATCCGCTAGGGTTCTTTCTACACCGGGATCCATTTACTAATCAAAACAAAAACATTTCAACCGTCGGAAGTCTTCACACATTTAAACATTAACATTCGGCATGTATAGCTAGACTCATACGCGCTACGGTAGTCCTAGAACCGACTAAACCATAGCTCTGATACCAATCAAATGTAACACCCCGAACCCGAAACCGACACCGGAGTCGAACACGAGGTGTTAACTGACTTTAACCCCTTATAAAATTTATTCTCCAGACACTGCCCAATCTGTGTACTAGTCGTTTTAAAAATCATATCTTGAGTTTCGTAACTCAAAAATCAGTTTCGTAATTTTTCCCAGAAACTAGACTCATGTGCCCATCTATGTATTTTTTTCTAGAATTTTTGGTCGGGCCAATTAGTACAGTTTATTAGTCAAAGTCTCCCATGTTGCAGGGGTCGACTACACTAACCTTTTCCCATTACGACTTGGATATCTCCCTGCACGGGGCTTCAATACTGATGCCATTTGTTTTTATGAAAACTAGACTCAGAGAGGAATCTTTACATATGTGGTACGACCCCTAATTATCTCTGGTTAATTTATAATGAATTTCCAAAGTCGGAGCAGGGAATCCAGAAATTGTTCTGGCCCTGTCCCACAAAAATCTGATTATCTCTTAATATACTGCCCATATGATCTTTTCGTTACTTCCTCATGAAAACAGACTCATCGAGCTTCGATTACATAATTTATTCATCAATTAATTCCACTCCTACTATTTTTAGTGATTTTTCAATCTCATGACACTGCTGCTGCCAGCATCTGTTACGAAAGTAACTAGGTCCATTTCATGCCTACCCTTGATCCAACTCAATCGAACATTCGTGCCATTTTCACATGGCTTAAAGTTTACATGCCAAAGTTCAAACACAACGTAATAGCTTATACATGCCAAAATGTTCTTCTAAGCCAACTAAGAAGAAAGTACCAAAACTTGCTATCCGGTGTGATGACTTCGATGACGGCCTGACCCCGCAAAAATAGATGAGTCCAAGCAACCTATAATGGGTGACAAGGAAACACCGAGTGAGTTTATAACTCAGTAAGTCATAAGCTATGCACTACCATCCATCAATAACATTATCACAAGAGAAAACAAAATGGAACGAGGCTAATTACTCCATCCATTCCGAACCATACCATAGTTCCTCCAACCTATCGATTCAATTTCATATCAATTCATGCATTCACATTCCATATACTCATCAATAGGACATTGAAGCATTTTCATAAATCAATTTATTTTCGTTACAATCGAACGACTAAACGGCCTTTCACCCATTCTACGATAAATTTTATGTACGTGACTTCAAGTATAGTTGTCACATAGGTTCAAACTTACCGAGCTCAACACCAAGTATAAGCATAGCACCTATTAGCCATGTACTCAAGACACTTACCCGATCCGCTGTCCGCGATCGACCCAATAGTGTCGCACACATAGTGTCCATAATGATTCACGAATGTATATTGAGTCCGCACACTCAGTGCTATATATTCAACTCGCACACTTAGTGCTACGTAATCAAATCGCACACTTAGTGCTACATAGTCAAACTCGCACACTTAGTGCCGCACGGTCAATTCGCACACTTAGTGCATCATATTCATTTCGCACACTTAGTGCAACATAGTCAAATCGCACACTTAGTGCTGTACAATTTAATCCCGCGCATTTAGCGCCAATCTCATGGTCATAAATGGTTATACCCGCACGTTTAGTGCCGAGATCAACAACTCAGTACATCTTACCTCTTTTCTTTTCATTCAACAATTTCATCATCACATACGTACATGCATATATATATATATATATTTATTCATTCCATTCAGCATCAATACATAAACATTATGACCATTTGAAATAATACCAACTACATGCTTAATGACTTACCTCTGTTGGGTAAGACGGTTCCAACTCGGCTACTCGATGACCTTTTCTTTGCCTTTGCTCGATTCACCTCCTTTAACTCCTTGAGCTAAATCAAACAAATTTGACTCATTAAAG
Organism: Gossypium hirsutum; assembly: GCF_007990345.1. Classification (NCBI taxonomy): domain Eukaryota; kingdom Viridiplantae; phylum Streptophyta; class Magnoliopsida; order Malvales; family Malvaceae; genus Gossypium; species Gossypium hirsutum. The sequence goes on from NC_053425.1 coordinate 15,703,604, forward strand.
TCTCATTTTGCTAGCTTATGGCCGAATATGACAAGGAGTTTGATGGGTCATATGGCCACCTTTTAGCTCAAATACACAATGGTCATATGCATTTTTAATCACATCAAATGATTCAATACAATTCACTTGAACATCAAAAGAGAACCTCAAGGTACTTAGTCCATATACACATTAGACATTAGAGTCACATATGTACGAATTCACGAATCGAATTCGACATATTGGCTAATTTTCCCTTTAGCCGAACCTTCTAAGTCAAGATAAAGCCATCAACATGCTTACCTTTGGCCGAACATACACATCAACTTAGGTGCTCATTTATGTGGCCGAACACACACATGTCTATGTTAAGGCCGATTGCAACACTCAATACATTCTACAAGTATGGACACTTGCATTGACTAAACACCATTTCTATTATTTTTACTCCAAAGCCGAATGCCTCTCAAGCCCTAAGCTCATGATCCTTTCATCATTAAGCAAGTGTTATAGCACAACTAACATCCATTTTCAATTTGAACACCAACATAAAAATATTAAACATGAAAATCCATAGCCGAAACCTATACATGACATTACTCATTCCACCCATCGAAACAATATTTGTTCAAGACATCAAGCATTTTTATTTGGGTATTACATATATGAGCATTTAGAATTTATATTTTTAGCAAGATCAATTTCTTTCCTCAACACATTCTTCATCAAAACTTTAAGGAAGTAATCAAATTTCCTTCTTTAATAGCCATAGCCGAATGCTCCATCCATCCATCAAAGTTAAAAATTTTGCATGGTCTAAGTAAGAACCATGATAATTAACCTAAAACAAGCTAAAATTTCACAACTTTAACACAATATACTAACCTTATTAAGCATTCAAATGGCCGAAAGTTCTTTGCCCCTATTCCTTCCTTCAATTCGGCCAAGAAGACAAGGATGAAGCCTTTTTTTTCATTTGCTTTCTTTTTATTCTTTTCTTTTATTCATTAAATCCCACAACCCAATATCAATTTCACAAATATATTGCCCATCATCAACCCACCTTGGCCGGCCACTATAAGGAAATTGGGCAATTTTACATGCAAGTCCACCTTTGTGTTGACATGCACTAATAAGCCCTTTAAAATTAGCCTATCATATTTTACCATGTCTCATGTTGATCCCTATTTAATAATTCCTCATGCAATTGGAAAAATGAGGGAATGAAACTTTCACATATGCATGTACACACATAATAAACGTAGAATATAACAATTAATTATTTTCATAACTCGGTTTCGTGGTCCCGAAACCACTTCCCGGCTAGGGTCAATTTTGGGCTGTCACAGTGGGAATCAGTGATTCAAAATATACCAGAAGAACAGGTAAACTGGGAATTCTTTCAATGGGAATTTCAGAAGAAGTATTTGGGAGAGACATATATGGAAGACCGAAAATAGGAGTTTTTAATATTGAAACAGAGAGATATGTCCGTAGTGGATTATGAACGAGAATTTCTGAGATTGAGCAGATATGCAATAGAATTTGTACCGACTGAAGTTGACAGATGCAATCGATTTCAAAGAGGACTGCGAGATGAATTCCAACTACAATTGATGCCTCTACGGATTACAGAGTTTGAAAATTTAGTAGAAAGAGCTAAAATGATTGAGCAAGTACTGGGGAAAAGGAAAAAGTTTGAAACTATCCGTTCAGCTGAAAAACGTCCTAGAACTGCTAGTTCAAGTTTGCAATTCAAAGGATTGAGGGAATCTCGTGGTAGTGGAAGATTCAGTCCAAGATAAAAAAGAGGAGACAGAAGTCGAAAAAGACAAACTACTGTATCTACTAGCAGTATCAGAAGCCCAGCTCAGAACACTGAAATTCCAGAATGTGAGTATTGTGGAAAGAAACATAGAGAAGAATGTAGAAAGTTAACTGGGGGTTGTTTCCGATATGGATCCATTGATCATTTTGTTAAGGATTGTCTGAAGATTGGTAAGGCAGCACCAATGGAATCACAAAGATCTAAATCTTCTTCTAGAGGTCGAGGATCAGGCTGAAGTGGTCCAGTCACTAGAGGAGGTATTAGAAGAACTAGTGAAAATGCTACCCAACAATCTGAAGTAAGAGCTCCGACCCAAGCATATGTTGTAAGAACTCGAGACGAGGGGGATGCTCATGATGTAGTGACAGGTGTATTCTTATTACATTTAGAACTCGTATATGCTTTAATAGATCCAAGATCGTTACATTCCTAAAACTAGTTGAGACGGGAAATTTAAAATCTGAACTGTCTAGAATAACGATAGAAGTGTCTAGTCCATTGGGGCAAACTGTGTTAGTAAATCAAATATGTCGAAGATGTCCATTGATGATTCAGGATAGAATCTTTTCTGTTGATCTGTTGATTATGCCATTTGGTGATTTTGACATTATACTAGGTATGGACTAGTTGTTAGAACATGGAGTAATTTTGGACTGTTATAAAAAGAAATTTACTGTCCAAAATGAAGATGGTAAATGAATTGAAGTAAATGGTATAAGGACTAGTGGTTCAGCTCGAATCATTTCTGCAGTTAAAGCTAGTAAGCTTCTTTACCAAGGATGTGCTACTTTCTTAGCATATGTTATTAACTCCAATTCAAATGAGAGTCAGTTTAGTAAAATTTAGACTGTATGTGAATTTTCTAATGTGTTTCCTGAAGAATTTCCTAGAGTACCTCCTGATTAGGAAGTTGAATTTGCGATTGAAGTATACCCGGGTACAGATCCTGTGCCAATACCTCTATATCGAATGTCACCTACTGAGTTGAAGGAGTTGAAGGTACAACTACAAGACTTATTGGACCGAGGGTTTATATGACCTAGTGTGTCACTGTGGGGAGCTCTAGTGTTATTCATTAAAAAGAAAGATGATTCGATGCGGTTGTGTATTGATTACCGACAGTTAAACAAGGTGACTGTTAAGAATAAATACCCGTTACTTCGCATTGATGATTTATTTGATCAATTAAAAGGAGATTTTGTATTTTTAAAAATTAATTTGAGATCGGGATATTATCAGTTGAAGGTAAATGAGAGTGATGTACCGAAGACAGCATTCCGTACACGGTATGGACATTATGAATTTTTGGTGATGCCATTTGGGTTAACAAATGCTCTGACTGCATTTATAGATCTTATGAATTGGATTTTCCAACCGTACTTAGATTAGTTTGTAGTAGTTTTTATTGATGATATTCTAGTATATTCAAAATCTGAAACTGAACATGAATAGCATCTTCGAATTGTTTTGCAAACATTGTGAGAGAAGCAATTATATGGAAAATTGAGTAAGTGCAAGTTTTGGTTAACAGAGGTTGTATTTCTTGGTCATGTAGTATCAGCAGATGGGATTAGAGTAGATCTAAAGAAGATTGAAGCCATACTTTAGTGGAATGTTCCTAGAAATGTGTCAGAGGTACGTATTTTCCTTGGTTTGACAGGATATTATCATAGGTTTGTGAATGGATTTTCAAAAATAGCTTTACCGATGACAAAGTTACTGCAAAAGAATGTTCCATTTGTTTGGAGTGAGCAGTGTCAGAAAAGTTTTGAAACGTTGAAGCAAATGTTAACAGAGGCACCAGTATTGAGTTTACCAGAGTCGGGAAAAGATTTCATCGTGTACAATAGTGCTTCTTTAAATGGTCTCGGGTGTGTATTAATGCAAAATGAAAAGGTAATTGCTTATGCTTCACGGCAATTGAAATCACATGAACGCAATTATCTGACACATGATCTAGAATTAGCAGTAGTGATATTTGCCTTGAAGATTTGGAGACATTACCTATACGACGAAAAATGTTATATTTACACTGATCATAAAAGTCTCAAGTATCTTTTGTCACAGAAAGTGTTAAATTTGAGACAGCGTCTGTGGATAGAACTTTTAAAAGATTATGATTGTGTTATTGACTATCATCCGGGTAAAGCTAACGTGGTAGCTGACGCGTTAAGTAGGAAGGCTGCAACTGAGTTGAGAGCAATGTTTGCACAGTACAGTATTGTTGATGATGGAAGTATTTTGGCTGAATTGAGAGTAAAACCAGTAATGTTTGATCAAATTAGAACAACACAGTTAGAAGATGAAAAGTTAATGAAGAAGAGGGAGACGGTACAGAACGGTACGACAAGAAACTTTAGTATTGATGAAAATGATTGTCTGAGATTTCAGAATCAACTTTGTATCCCAACTATTTCTGAAATTAAGGAATTGATTCTTCGAGAAGCTCATAATAGTTAGTTTGCATTACATCCCAGAGGAACGAAGATGTACCGTGATTTACGAGAATTGTATTAGTGGCCGGGTATGAAGAAAGATATAGTGGAACATGTGGCTAAATGTTTGACTTATCAACGGGTAAAGGCAGAACATCAAGTTCCGACAGGGTTACTTCAGCCTATTAATATTCCTGAATGGAAATGGGACCGAATAATAATGGATTTTGTAACTAGGTTTCCACTGTCTATGAGTAAAAAGAATGCTATCTGGGTAATTGTTGATCGACTTATGAAATTAGCTCATTTTATAGCCGTTAGAATTGACTGGTCACTACAGAAACTTGCGGAGGTGTATATTCGAGAAATTGTAAGGTTACATGGTATTCCAGAATCAATAATTTCTGACAGAGATCCACGATTTACATCAAGGTTCTGGAAACAGTTGCATTAGTCTCTCGGAACTTGACTTCGTTTTAGTACAGCTTTTCATCCACAGACTGATGGACAGTCAGAACGAGTCATTCAGATTTTAGAAGACATGCTCCGAGCTTGTATCACTGATTTTGAATCAGGTTGGGAACGTTATCTACCATTGGTTGAGTTTGTGTATAACAATAGTTTCCAATCAAGTATTCAAATGGCACCGTATGAAGCTTTGTATGGTCGAAGATGTCGATCACCAATGTGTTGGACGGAATTGAATGAAAGAAAAGTGGTTGGTCCAGAGTTGATCCAAGAAACAGAAAGTACTATTAAAAAAATTCAAGAAAGATTGAAGGCAGCTTTTGATAGAAAAAATCGTACGCAGATCTGAAACGACGGGACATTGAGTACTCATTCGGAGACAAAGTATTTCTTAAAGTTTTTCCTTGGAAGAAAATTTTGAGATTTGGTCGGAAAGGTAAATTGAGTCCACGATACATTGGACTGTGTGAGATTATAGAAAGAATTGGACCAGTGGCATATCATTTAGCTCTACCTCCTGAATTACAGAAGATTCATGATGTTTTCCATGTTTCTATGTTAAGAAGATACCGATCAGATACTTCTCATGTGATTTCAACTGAAGATATAGAGATTCGACCAGATTTGTCATATGAAGAAGAACCGGTCAAGATATTGGCACGTGAGATAAATGAATACGTAATAAATGAGTTCCCTTAGTAAAAGTATTGTGGAGGAGTCATAATATTGAAGAAGCAACATGGGAATCAGAATATACAATGAGATCACAGTACCCCCATCTCTTTTCAGGTAAATTTCGAGGACGAAATTTATTAGGGGGAGAAATGTAATGACCCAAATTTTTAGGTCATCGGAAAAGTGATTTTTTGGGTCTTCAATTCTGAAAATTAGATCTATAAATATTTATTAGAAATATTTACGAAGTTAAGTGAGAGGTTAATTAGAATTTAATTAAGTAAATTTAGCTTAATCAAGGATAATTTAGTGAAAAGACTAGATTGAATATAGTGTAAAAGTTTAATTATAATCTATAGAAAAGTCAAGGGACTAAATTAGAAAATAAGCCTTAGGAGACAAGTGTGTGGTATGTATGAATACATTTGTATTATTTTAATTGGTACAAATGTATGTATAAATATGTATTTACTTATTAAATAAGAAATAATAATTATAATAATTTAATAATATAATAATATATATGTTATAATAATAAAAGAATAAAGAAAATAAAAGAAATAAAACATAAAGAAAAAGAAAGGAGAAAGGGACGAAATAGAGTAGGGAAAGAAAGAAAGAAAAAGAAAGGAAAAATTAGGGTTTTGATGTTTCAAGCTTACTTGGTAAGTCAATTTGATCCCTTTTCTTGCAATTTTGGTGTTTATGGAATCCTAGGAAGAAATACTTTTTGGGTTATGTTGAAATTTAGAAATTTATTGAATTTTTAGATGTTGATTAAGTTGAATAAATGGAAGAATTAAGTGTTAATTTGATGGAAATTCAAGTTAGAAGTGAGAGAAGGATTAAATTGTAAAAGAAAACATAGGTCTTGCAATAATAGGGATTGAATTGAGAAGATGTTATAATTAATGTTTTATGCTGTAAATTTAGGAGTTGGAATAGTTTAAAATCATAATTGAATGAAAATATAGGATTTATTTTGAAGAAAACGAATAGTTATGGTGGAAGGACTAAATTGGAATTTAAGTAAAAGATACATGGAAATACAAGAGCGTGTTATTAAATAATATATATTGATAATTTTAAATGTTAAATTTTATGTAGCTAACATAGCACCGGAAATGTCATCAAAAAGGGGAAAGGAGAAAGTGAACGAGGATATCGAGTAAACTCGAGAATTTCGATTTGTATTTCTATAAACTATGCTTAATGTTTTAATACAATGTAAATAATATTTTTAATAGTTAGAATGTGTAATGAATGATATGATGGAAAATGTTACTATTTCTGTATTATAGTGATATGATTGGAATACTCTATTAACAGTGTCGAGCTAGTTGGATATAATTGGCATGCCATAGGATTGGAAGTGTTCAGGGATATTCTGATTGTGTGTCGATGAGACACTATATGTGTCAACTACTGTGACTATTTCGGATTCGTTCCAAAGATGTACTTTGTACTTGACTATGACTGTTACTGTTACTGTTACTCTACGGTGTATTCTAATTTTGGTCGAACAAACACTGTACATTATCCCCGGAGTGTGGGTTGGATCCGTGTATCCGTTCAGGTCTGAGTCATGTTAATAGGGGTAAATAAAAGTACTGAAGACTGACGGTTATCGTTTATGTGACTGAGACTGATATACGATGTTGAAAGACATTGAATGATATGTAAAAGATATAAATTGAATGTAAGAGACGAAACTATTAAGATTATGAAAGTAAAAAGTTTAAGTTACAATTTATATACATAGCGTAATATTCGTTTAAGCTTTAGTTTATAGAAATACCACTGAATGCAAACTCAGCGTACGGTTTGTTTCCGTGCGTAGGACTAGGTATGAAAGAAAGTTAAGGACTCAGCATCCAAGCCAATCCCAAACTCAAAGTGGTGAAGTACTTTTCTTCTGGTAAAATGACATGTACCTAAGTTGATAAGATTTTATTTTGTAAATGATAGGAATGAGCATGAAAGATGTTGAAACATTTAGTGTGAAATATGCATATTTTGGAAGTTAAACTTACATGAGTTTGACTAGTATGATAACTTAGTATAATTTCGATATGAATTGAGGTATTGATATGAATGAATGAATTTTTGCTAAGTTTGAATGGCATAAGGATTGATTTTTTATTTAAGAACTATTAGTAAATGTTTGGGTATGAAATAGATGTGTTTAGCATGTGAAAATAGCTTAAAAATGGTTAAAAATCATGTTTTCACATGGCCAAGTCACATGGGCATGTGCCCAGGCCGTGTGGCAAAGTTAGAATTGTCCACGAGTTAGTTCCATAGCTGTGTGAATCAGTCAGATCTGCCCACGGCCTGGTCCCACGGCCATGTTCCAGACCACACGGGCATGTCCCAGGCCACATGGGCGTGTGCCCCTATCTTCAAGGAAAAATTTCCAAAGTTGCCAGTTTAGTCCCGAATCACTTCTAAAGCATGTATTGGGTCCCGTAGGCCCATATTAGGGACTTTAAGGTGAAATTTAAAAGAATTTGAATTGGAATGCAAATTTATGACTCAGTTCAATATATATGTTAGTGTATAAGTTTGGTAATGCCTCATAACCCTATTCCAGAGACGGATACGGGGTTAGGGGTGTTACAAAACCATAGTTGAACTTTGAGTTAGCTTAAAAGCATTCATTCATTAGGTCGTGTATACTTAGGATTCATTTTATTGTTGATAGTGTAGGATTCATTTTATTGTTGATAGTGTTGTTTTAGAAAAATCATTTGTTTGTCACTCATCTTTAAAAAAAACTCGATGTTAAACTAATGCAGTGGAAAAACCAGTTTTCAAGTCATTTTGGAAACTTAGTTGCCTTATTGATTTGTTTTCGGAAACTTAGTTGCCTTATCCATTTATTTTTCAAAAACATTTCCTTTGTAATGCCGTGGAAACTAAGGAGCTATATCAAATTCTACTAAAGCCTGATATCATGCATTATCTGGTTATTATGCTTGAGTAATCCATGCATGCAAAAATACCCTAAAGAAAAGTTACCAAGCCACAGACCAGAAACAATTAAAAATTACAAACCAAAACCAATGGAGACTTAATAATACTTATTAAGAATAGTCCGAGGTCCAAGGTGATTCTCTAAATGCTAAATTCGACTCTAATTTTGAGGTTTACCTGAAAAGTTAAAAACTATTAGGGGTGAACTTTTGAAAGCTCAGTGTGAGTCGAACAATTATTTAAACAGACAATTACATAAATATTGAATACAGTGAAACATATTAGCTTTAACAGAAGAACACAAAACCATCATTGGAATTTTATATCATTACATAGCCATTATCAAATTGATGTCAAATTATGTATGAGCATGAGTCATCATTCATTCGAGTAACAATCAAGAATTTTGATACCATTCAATACAACACAATACAATACGTAGCATAAATCAATAACATTCAAATATGTCATGAACGTGATGCAATGCAAAAAGGTTCCTACCCATACCATCTGTTACACACTATGAGTTCCCCAGAATCCGTCATTTGAACTCCAAAACATTATGGGCTTAAGTCTGCTGTGGTTAAAACCACCGATAAAAATATACAGAAAATTCTGCCATTAAAAATGCAAGCAAGTTGCTAGTAAAAATTCAAACAAGCTGCTAGTAAAAATGCGATAAATTTCCATTCCTCTCAGTACTCTAGGTGCAGTGCATTGACTACGAATAATGCGGACTTAATATGCTTCTGGTACTCCATGGAACTCCTCCATTGACCATAAAATCCTAAACCAATGTATATGAAATATGTCACACAATCTCTTACATAATCATATCTCAATACTTTTCACATTCATTTGACATGCTCAGCATGTCCTCAATAATCACATACTTTCCATAAATGGAAATAATGTTCTAATCTTTGAAATTACCATTATGTTGGTATCAATTAATATCGTTCAATTTCACATACTTTACGGATTTTTATTGTGCATAAATAACACCTTTTTCAATGCAAAATATAACGAATATCTCATTCGTTTAAATCATACATAAGATTAATATCTCAACACATTATATCATTCAGTAAAAAATTCTCATATCTCATAACTCAAATATTGATCGCGTGATTTCGTGATAGGTTTTAAATATTTATAATTACTCGTTCTTGAACTAACTATTATCACGATGTAGGCAAATGTACCTATCGAACAGTAGTATAGTTTTAGCAAGACCGGATTGTCGAACCCAAAGGAACTAAAAGTACTAGTAATGACTGTCTTTTTATTATCTAGCCTAAGAATAAAGAGGTTTTTATTTTAATTAACTAATTATCTAAACTAAAAATGCATAGAGAAAAGAAGTAGGGAATTGTTTATGGGGAAAATCGATTGACTTAAGACAATACCTAAGGAAAAATCCACCTAGCCTTTACTTGTTATTCTAGCTCCGAATCGGACAATTTGTTCATTCAACTTGTTCCGTAGAGATCCCTAAGTTATGTTATTATACCTATTCAAGACAAATAACGTCTAATCCCTAGATTGAATAACCGAGAATTTTCTCTAATTAACACTCTAGGGTTGCATTAACTCTATCTATGGATCCACTTATTAGGTTTCACCCTAATCCGGCAAAATCTTGTCATCCTATGTCTAGGCGCGCAATCAAATCCGCTTAATTATGATAAATGTACTCTTAGCCAAGGTCTATTCCTCCTCTGAATAAGAGCTTATCTTGAATCAGTATTCTAGGATATCAAAACAAGAATTAAGAACACTTAATTAAGAACAAGTTAAATATTTATCATACGATTCAGAAAATAATAACAAGATTCGTCTTAGGTTTCATTCCCCTTAGGTATAAAGGGGATTTAGTTCATAACTAAATAAGAAAACATCTCAGAAAAATAAAGAATACAAAACATAAAGAAAACCCAAAACTCCTGAAGGGGAATTGAGGAGAGATCTTCAGTTTTGATGATGAATCCGGCTTCTGAGATGAATCAATCAGCTTCCTTGGAATAATTGCTTACTCCCTATTCTGTCTCTCTTTTCCTCTTCTCTAGGGTGTATTTAGAGGCTTTGGAATGCCTAAAAGCCCTCAAAATTGACCTTTTCCGAATTGCACTCAACTTAGGCTTGGCAGGGACACGCCCCTGGCACACGCCCATGTTCGATTACTTCAGGCTGTGTTCGAGCATGCCAAATTGACACGGTCGTGTGGTCTGCCCGTGTGAGGAGGTCCAGGTCGTGTTGAGTTCGTACTTTGGCCCATTTTCTCTGTTTTTGGCCCGTTTCTCGTTCATTTCGCTCTCCTATGCTCTCCTAAGTATAAAACATGAAATTAAAGCATTAGAAGCATCGAATTCACCAATTCTAATGAGAAATCATCCATAAAATGCATTAAACATTGGGTAAAAATATATATAATTTACGATTTATCAAATATGCAATTACAAACTCAATCAAACAATCATATTATCAAACTAGCAATTTTGCCAACATGCTAATTTTTTAAGGCTCGAAACATACTTGTTTTGACCCCTCACAATGTGACAGCCCAAAGTTGACCCTAGTCGGGAAGTGGTTTCGGGACCGCTAAACCGAGTCACCGAAATGTTTGAATGTGATACTTATTGTGTAGAATATGTAATTATGAATGTGTGAAAATTTCAAGCTTCAATTTAGTTGATTTCATGTGAATTTAGTCAATAGGACTTATGTGAGAAAATTCTAAAATGTGATAGGTCAATGTGTGAGGACCTATTAGTGCATGTGGACAAAGGGGGGGACTTGCATGTCAAATTCCCCCCCCTAAAGAGTAGTGGCCGGCCATGACAAGGAAGGATGGGTAAAACATGTCATGAAACATGTTTTGTTAGTGGAAGAATAAAATAAGGAGTATGGGTAATAAAGAAATGGAAAACAAAAGAAAAAAAAATGTGTGTGTAGTGTTTGTCCCCCCATTGCCGTGAGCTAAAGAAGAGAAAGGGGGGGATTTTGTTCATCCTTTTCTCATCTTCATGCTTGCCAAAAACTAGAAAGAAAAACAAAGAAAAATTTTCTCATCCTTTGGTTCATCCTTGGCCAAAAATTTTAAGGAGGAAAGAAGAAGAAAGGTGAAGAGATTCGGCCATGCATGTAGCTAGGCTAAGGTATGTTTGATGATGTTCCATGAGAGGCATGCATGTTTTAGTTGTTAGCTTGAGTTCTACCTAACCCATGGTCTAAATCTTGCCATGTGATGGAAATGGCACTTGACCATGGATGAATCATTTTTTGTTGATGTTTGATGTTGTGGTGATGAGGCATGAGGATGAGTTAAGATTCGGCCTAGGTGGAGGTTGTGTTAATGCCATTGCATGCAAAATATGAAGCTTGTTAATGATGCATGTGATGATGGCTTGATGATTCTTGAACCTCCTTTTTAGCATTTTTTTTGTTGTGTGAGCACATATGTGCATTGGTTGCTAAATGGAGAAGAATCGGCTAGCAAGATGTGTGCTAAGGCCGAATGTAACTTGGCATGTTAATGAGCAATGCATGTGTTAAATTGATGAAAAGGGGGAGGATGCTTTACTAGTGTGTACATGTGTGTATTAAGTGTTGAAATCGACCCCAAAAAAATGGACATGCATATTCGGCCAAGGGCAAGAAATTAGCTAATATGTTGTGTTGATGCATAATTTTTGCATGTATGAGACTTTAATGTCTAATGTATAAATATGGGCTAAGTGCCTTGTGTTCATCTTTTGATGCCTAAAATGATGAAGTCAATTTATTTGTTTGATTTAAGCTCAAGAGCAAAGGGGAAATAAAACCGATAAAGGGAAGGAAAAAGTGGTTGAATAGCTAGCGGAATCGTTCGACAACACCCGAGGTAAGTTCTTGAGTAAGAGAGCTTAAATTTCGATGTGATTAAATCATGCTCTATGTGTGGCTATTGAGCCGAATGTGCAAGGACAATATGTGCCTTGTGTTTGAGTTTCGTAAATGAAAATGAAATATGAATGTGCTATGAATTATTGTTAGATGTGCATGATTAATTGAATGCTGTCCGGGCTAAGTCCCGAAGGCTTTGTGCTAAGTGAATATATCCGGATTAAGATCCGAAGGCCTTTGTGCGAGATACTAAATCCGGGTTAAGTCCCGAAGGCATTCGTGCGAGTTATTATATCCGGGTTAAGTCCCGAAGGCATTCGTGCGAGTTATTAAATCCGGGTTAAGTCCCGAAGGCATTCGTGCGAGTTGTTAAATCCGGGTTAAGTCCCGAAGGCATTCGTGCGAGTTGTTAAATCCGGGTTATGTCCCGAAGGCATTGTGTGAGTTACTAAAACCGGGCTATGTCCCGAAGGCATTTGAACGAGGAGCTATATCCGGTTAAATCCCGAAGGTACGTGATTTGGTAATGAATGAGCTTGCTGTAAAATTCCAGCGAATACTCGAAAAACATCCCAATATGGGGATATGTTAAGTATGTGTTGAATTAAATCGAGCCCTTACAAATAAATGTTCGCTCAGTTGATAAACGAGCTATCGGCCTTCGGCTAAGTTAGTCTATTGTGTATGTGTATAAGGGTTGTTAATGTTGTGAAACAAGTTTAAAATCGATAAATTGCGTATTATGAAATATTCCGTTTAGCTAAATGTGTGATATTCTTTGTGCATGCTGGAATTTCCTTGCTCAAACTTACTAAGCATAAATTGCTTACTCGTTACATTGCTCCTCTGTTTTATAGATTTTTGGTTCTCCAGCTATCGGACTCGGGATCTTGAAGTCGAAGTCGCCCACACTATCAAAGGCTCTTTTGGGTACTATTTTGGTTGAATTTTGATATGGCATGTATAGGACTACCCGTTGTTGTCTTTCGAGTATTTTATGAAATGTATAAGTGTACAGCCATGCGAAAATGGCTTGTAGAAGTGGAGTATGGCATTAGACCATTCGTATTTATGAATGTATAGATGGTTTCATGATGTAACTATGTTGGAATGGAAGTGTTGAGCAAATGATCAGCCACTAGAATGGCTAAGTATGATCATATGTGGGCTTATGTATGACAAGGCCCTAGTTGGTCCATGAAACCCCAAATTAGGTAAGGTTCCCTTTGAAAACAGAAGCTGATAGCAGCAGTGGTGTGGATTGGAAAAATCACAAGAATTCGTAGGAGTGGAATTAAATAGTGAATAAATTATGTAATCTAACCTTGATGAATCTACTTTCATATGGAAGTAACGAAACAATTATAGGAACAGTACAGAAAGAGATATTCGGGTTCTTGTGGAACAGGGCCAGAACAGTTTCTGGATTCACTGTTCCGCCTTTGGAAATTCACTATAATTTGACCAGAGATAATTAGGGGTCATACCATATATGTATGGATTCCTCTCTGAGTCTAGTTTCCAGAGAAACAAACGGCATCAGTATTGAAGCTCTGTGCAGAGAGATATCCCAGTCGTAATGGGAAAAGGTCAGTGTAGTCGACCCCTGTAACACGGGAGACTTTGACTAATAAACTGTACTAATTGGCCCGACCAAAAATTCTAGAAAAAAATCCATAGGTGGGGACATGAGTCTAGTTTCAGGGAAAAATCACAAAACTGATTTTTGAGTCGTGGAACTCAAGATATTATTTTTGAAGCGACTAGTACTCAGACTGGGCAGTGTCTGGAAAATTTTTCAAAGTTTGTTAACATCTCGTGTCCGACTCCGGTGTCGGTCTCGGGTTCGGGGTGTTACATTTTATTGGTATCAGAGCTACGGTTTAGTCGATTCTAGGACTACCGTAATGTTTTGGGTCTAGCTATACATGCCATTTTATGTGATTACTTGATAGTGTGGTGATTTCTGAAATTCGTAAATGTGTTTATTTATAGTAATGGATCCCGATCGTGACCGAGAAGTAGCTGATGATCTTGAGAGTGTAGCGCCTGCTCCCGCTCAAGGGACAGTGCCGGCGGACTCTCAACCTAATACTAGTAATCAGAATGATGAAGCTAGACAAGCATTCTATAGTGTGATGAATGATTGGTTTAACCAATACATTCGAACTAATATGGCTGTTCCACAACCTCCATTCCCGACAAATACTACCCCCGCACCTACAATACCACCGGTAACGGACCCAATAAGGTCAAATAAGCCCCCAGTTGACAGAATCCGAAAACATGGGGCTACTGAATTTAAGGCTATGGATAGCGATGATGCCGAGCAAGCTGAATTTTGGCTGGACAACACTATCCGGGTACTCGATGAGCTATCTTGTACACCCGATGAATGCCTAAAGTGTGCTATCTCCTTGCTACGTGATTCTGCCTACTATTGGTGGAGTACTCTGACTTCTATTGTGCCCCGAGAGCAAGTAACTTGGGAGTTTTTCCAAACTGAGTTTCGGAAAAAGTATATCAGTCAGAGATTGTTGATCAAAAACGGAAGGAATTTCTTGAGCTTAAGCAAGGCTCCATGTCGGTTACTGATTACGAGCGAAAATTTGTTAGACTTAGCAAATACGCTCGGGAATGTGTTTCGTCCGAAGCTATTATGTGTAAACGCTTCGAGGATGGGCTGAATGAAGATATAAAAATGTTCGTGGGCGTTCTTGAAATACAAGAGTTCGTGGTACTTGTTGAACGAGCTTGTAAAGCCGAAGAGCTTAGAAAAGAAAAGCAAAGAGTTGACGAGGGAACCAGAGAGTTTCGTAAAAGATCCTCGGGGAGGTCTCTTCAACAGACATCGAAGAGATTTCGAGATGATGCGGGCCAGTTTAGAGGCACTTCGGGCCTTTTTGGACGAGATCGTGATCGACCCCCTGTGGGTACACGAGGCACTTCGGTCGCCAGTGTTGGGAATGAACGTCGAGACAGGACGAAATGCCGATATTGGGGTAAATGGCATTCGGGGAGTTGTAGATTTCCTGACCGCTCCTGTTACAAATGCGGATCAGTGGACCACTTCATTAAAGATTGCCCGAGGTTGTCGGGGCAGAATGCAAATCAGAGTGGGAGACCGGGTGCTACCACTGCTCGAGGTAGACCATCTGGAAATATGGGCAATGCTGGTGGTGGTCAGAGAGGATCTAGAGATGATATAACCAGATCCGAAGCCCGTGCGCCTGCTAGAGCTTATGCTATACGTGCCCGCGAGGATGCTTCTTCGCCTGATGTTATTACCGGTACATTCACCCTCTTTGATACTAATGTAATTGCTTTGATTGACCCCGGTTCTACTCATTCTTACATATGTGAAACCTTAGCATCCAGTAAGACTTTACCTATTGAGTCTACTGAGTTTGTAATTCGGGTGTCAAATCCCTTGGGTCGCTACGTGCTTGTCGACAAAGTGTGTAAGAAATGTCCCCTGGAAATTCGAGGTTCCTGTTTCCCGGCGAACTTGATGCTCTTGCCGTTTGATGAATTTGATGTTATCCTTGGTTTGGATTGGTTGACCGCGCATGATGCGATTGTGAATTGCAAGAGCAAGACTATTGATTTGAGATGCGCAAATAACGAAGTAGTCCGAATTGAGTCTGCGGACTTAGAGGGGATGCCAGCTGTAATATCAGCAATGTTGGCACAGAAATATGTAAGAAAAGGGTGCGAAGCATACCTTGCGTATGTACTTGGTGACAAAGAATTAGAAAAGAAACCCGAATCTGTGCCGGTGGTTTGTGAATACCCGGATGTTTTTCCGGAAGAATTACCGGGTTTACCACCTGTTCGGGAGGTAGAGTTTGGTATTGAGCTTGTACCTGGGACTATGCCGATTTCGATAGCTCCGTATCGTATGGCACCAACCGAGTTAAAGGAGTTGAAAGCTCAGTTGCAAGAACTGACGGATAGAGGTTTCGCTCGACCAAGTTTCTCACCTTGGGGTGCACCAGTATTGTTCGTGAAAAAGAAGGACGGAACCATGAGGTTGTGCATTGACTATCGTCAGCTGAATAAAGTGACGATAAAGAACAAATATCCGTTGCCGCGCATCGATGATTTGTTCGACCAACTGAAGGGAGCCTCAGTGTTCTCAAAAATAGATTTGAGATCGGGCTATTATCAGATGCGAATCCGAGATTCAGATATTCCCAAAACTGCCTTCAGAACGAGATATGGTCACTACGAATTCTTAGTGATGCCGTTTGGGCTCACTAATGTCCCTGCAGTATTTATGGATTTGATGAATCGGATCTTCAGGCCGTATTTGGATCGGTTCGTAGTGGTGTTCATTGATGACATTTTGGTCTATTCAAGAGACGAGACCGAACATGCTGAGCATCTGAGGCTAGTGCTGCAAATTTTGCAGGATAAGCAGTTATATGCTAAGTTTAGTAAGTGTGAGTTCTGGTTAAGAGAGGTTAGCTTCTTGGGTCATGTGGTATCCGCGTCGGGTATTCGAGTTGACCCGAATAAAATTTCAGCCATACTTGACTGGAAACCTCCGAGAAATGTTACTGAAGTCCGGAGCTTTTTGGGGCTCGCCGGTTATTACCGACGATTTGTGAAAGGTTTCTCGATGATAGCCACACCAATGACGAAGCTACTTCAAAAGGATGTTAAGTTCGAGTGGACGGAGAAATATCAGAAAAGTTTCGACCAACTGAAAACTCATTTGACTGAAGCTCCAATTTTGGTGCAACCCGAATCAGGTAAAGAGTTTGTCATTTATAGTGACGCATCCCTACTTGGGTTGGGTTGCGTATTGATGCAAGAGGGTCGAGTCGTGGCCTATGCGTCGAGACAATTGAAGCCACACGAGAGGAATTATCCGACCCATGATCTCGAACTAGCTGCCATCGTGTTTGCTTTAAAAATATGGCGACATTATCTGTTTGGTGAAAAGTGCCATGTATTTTCGGATCACAAAAGTCTCAAATATTTGATGACTCAACGAGACTTGAATCTGCGACAAAGACGTTGGCTTGAGTTGTTGAAAGATTACGAGCTTGTCATTGATTACCACCCGGGAAAGGCTAACGTGGTTGCGGACGCCTTAAGCCGGAAGTCATTGTTTGCTTTACGAGCGATGAACGTGCATTTGTCTGTTCTACCAGACAGTGTGTTAGTAGCTGAATTAAAAGCTAAACCATTATTGACTCACCAAATTCGTGAAGCTCAGAAAGTCGATGATGAATTGGTTGCAAAACGGGCTAAGTGTTTTCCGAACGAGGAATCGGAGTTTCAAATTGATGATGATGATTGTTTGAGGTTTAGAAATCGTTTGTGTGTTCCAAGGAATTCGGAACTCATTTCGATGATTCTGAACGAAGCCCATTGTAGCCGAATGTCAATTCACCCGGGGAGTACGAAAATGTACAATGATTTGAAACGTCAATTTTGGTGGCATGGCATGAAACGGGACATCTCTGACTTTGTTTCGAGATGTTTAATATGTCAACAAGTGAAAGCGGAACATCAAGTGCCTTCAGGATTACTCCAGCCGATCATGATACCCGAGTGGAAATGGGATCGAGTCACAATGGACTTTGTGTCCGGACTGCCCTTGTCAGCAAGTAAGAAGGATGCGATATGGGTTATTGTTGATAGACTGACTAAGTCAGCTCATTTCATCCCCGTACGTACGGATTTCTCATTGGAGAAACTAGCTGAATTGTACGTTTATCAAATTGTGAGATTACACGGGGTACCTGTTTCTATCGTGTCGGATAGAGATCCGAGATTCACCTCACGATTTTGGAAGAAATTGCAAGAAGCTCTGGGTACCAAGCTGCATTTTAGCACTGCTTTTCACCCCCAAACCGATGGTCAATCCGAGAGGATAATTCAGATACTTGAGGATATGTTGAGATGTTGCATCCTCGAGTTCAGTAGTTCATGGGAACGGTATTTACCTTTGATTGAATTCGCTTACAACAATAGTTTTCAATCAAGTATTAAGATGGCACCTTACGAGGCTTTGTACGGTCGTAAATGCCGTACACCATTGTTTTGGACCGAGCTCGGTGAAAGCAAAATTTTCGGAGTTGATTTGATTAGAGATGCTGAACAGAAAGTAAAGGTAATCCGTGAAAGTCTGAAGGTAGCCACGGATCGTCAGAAATCGTACGCAGATTTGAAACGAAAAGACATCGAGTATCAGGTGGGAGACAAAGTGTTCCTTAAGGTTTCACCTTGGAAAAAGATACTCAGGTTCGGCCGTAAGGGCAAGTTGAGCCCAAGATTCATTGGGCCGTACAAAATCTCCGAACGAGTTGGTCCGGTTGCGTATAGATTGATTTTGCCCCCGGAGCTTGAAAAGATTCATGACGTCTTTCATGTATCGATGCTTCGACGCTATCGATCTGATCCATCGCATATAATTAGCCCATCAGAGGTTGAAATTCAAGTCGACATGAGCTATGAAGAAGAACCGATGCGTATCCTAGCTCGTGAAGTGAAGGAGTTGCGAAACAAAAGAGTTCCGCTAGTAAAGGTGTTATGGCTCAAACACGGGATCGAGGAAGCAACTTGGGAGACCGAGAGCTCGATGAAAGAACGATACCCAAACCTATTTACCGGTAAGATTTTCGGGGACGAAAATTTCTTAAGTGGGGGAGAGTTGTGACAGCCCAAAGTTGACCCTAGTCGGGAAGTGGTTTCGGGACCGCTAAACCGAGTCACCGAAATGTTTGAATGTGATACTTATTGTGTAGAATATGTAATTATGAATGTGTGAAAATTTCAAGCTTCAATTTAGTTGATTTCATGTGAATTTAGTCAATAGGACTTATGTGAGAAAATTCTAAAATGTGATAGGTCAATGTGTGAGGACCTATTAGTGCATGTGGACAAAGGGGGGGACTTGCATGTCAAATTCCCCCCCCCTAAAGAGTAGTGGCCGGCCATGACAAGGAAGGATGGGTAAAACATGTCATGAAACATGTTTTGTTAGTGGAAGAATAAAATAAGGAGTATGGGTAATAAAGAAATGGAAAACAAAAGAAAAAAAAAATGTGTGTGTAGTGTTTGTCCCCCCATTGCCGTGAGCTAAAGAAGAGAAAGGGGGGGATTTTGTTCATCCTTTTCTCATCTTCATGCTTGCCAAAAACTAGAAAGAAAAACAAAGAAAAATTTTCTCATCCTTTGGTTCATCCTTGGCCAAAAATTTTAAGGAGGAAAGAAGAAGAAAGGTGAAGAGATTCGGCCATGCATGTAGCTAGGCTAAGGTATGTTTGATGATGTTCCATGAGAGGCATGCATGTTTTAGTTGTTAGCTTGAGTTCTACCTAACCCATGGTCTAAATCTTGCCATGTGATGGAAATGGCACTTGACCATGGATGAATCATTTTTTGTTGATGTTTGATGTTGTGGTGATGAGGCATGAGGATGAGTTAAGATTCGGCCTAGGTGGAGGTTGTGTTAATGCCATTGCATGCAAAATATGAAGCTTGTTAATGATGCATGTGATGATGGCTTGATGATTCTTGAACCTCCTTTTTAGCATTTTTTTTGTTGTGTGAGCACATATGTGCATTGGTTGCTAAATGGAGAAGAATCGGCTAGCAAGATGTGTGCTAAGGCCGAATGTAACTTGGCATGTTAATGAGCAATGCATGTGTTAAATTGATGAAAAGGGGGAGGATGCTTTACTAGTGTGTACATGTGTGTATTAAGTGTTGAAATCGACCCCAAAAAAATGGACATGCATATTCGGCCAAGGGCAAGAAATTAGCTAATATGTTGTGTTGATGCATAATTTTTGCATGTATGAGACTTTAATGTCTAATGTATAAATATGGGCTAAGTGCCTTGTGTTCATCTTTTGATGCCTAAAATGATGAAGTCAATTTATTTGTTTGATTTAAGCTCAAGAGCAAAGGGGAAATAAAACCGATAAAGGGAAGGAAAAAGTGGTTGAATAGCTAGCGGAATCGTTCGACAACACCCGAGGTAAGTTCTTGAGTAAGAGAGCTTAAATTTCGATGTGATTAAATCATGCTCTATGTGTGGCTATTGAGCCGAATGTGCAAGGACAATATGTGCCTTGTGTTTGAGTTTCGTAAATGAAAATGAAATATGAATGTGCTATGAATTATTGTTAGATGTGCATGATTAATTGAATGCTGTCCGGGCTAAGTCCCGAAGGCTTTGTGCTAAGTGAATATATCCGGATTAAGATCCGAAGGCCTTTGTGCGAGATACTAAATCCGGGTTAAGTCCCGAAGGCATTCGTGCGAGTTATTATATCCGGGTTAAGTCCCGAAGGCATTCGTGCGAGTTATTAAATCCGGGTTAAGTCCCGAAGGCATTCGTGCGAGTTGTTAAATCCGGGTTAAGTCCCGAAGGCATTCGTGCGAGTTGTTAAATCCGGGTTATGTCCCGAAGGCATTGTGTGAGTTACTAAAACCGGGCTATGTCCCGAAGGCATTTGAACGAGGAGCTATATCCGGTTAAATCCCGAAGGTACGTGATTTGGTAATGAATGAGCTTGCTGTAAAATTCCAGCGAATACTCGAAAAACATCCCAATATGGGGATATGTTAAGTATGTGTTGAATTAAATCGAGCCCTTACAAATAAATGTTCGCTCAGTTGATAAACGAGCTATCGGCCTTCGGCTAAGTTAGTCTATTGTGTATGTGTATAAGGGTTGTTAATGTTGTGAAACAAGTTTAAAATCGATAAATTGCGTATTATGAAATATTCCGTTTAGCTAAATGTGTGATATTATTTGTGCATGCTGGAATTTCCTTGCTCAAACTTACTAAGCATAAATTGCTTACTCGTTACATTGCTCCTCTGTTTTATAGATTTTTGGTTCTCCAGCTATCGGACTCGGGATCTTGAAGTCGAAGTCGCCCACACTATCAAAGGCTCTTTTGGGTACTATTTTGGTTGAATTTTGATATGGCATGTATAGGACTACCCGTTGTTGTCTTTCGAGTATTTTATGAAATGTATAAGTGTACAGCCATGCGAAAATGGCTTGTAGAAGTGGAGTATGGCATTAGACCATTCGTATTTATGAATGTATAGATGGTTTCATGATGTAACTATGTTGGAATGGAAGTGTTGAGCAAATGATCAGCCACTAGAATGGCTAAGTATGATCATATGTGGGCTTATGTATGACAAGGCCCTAGTTGGTCCATGAAACCCCAAATTAGGTAAGGTTCCCTTTGAAAACAGAAGCTGATAGCAGCAGTGGTGTGGATTGGAAAAATCACAAGAATTCGTAGGAGTGGAATTAAATAGTGAATAAATTATGTAATCTAACCTTGATGAATCTACTTTCATATGGAAGTAACGAAACAATTATAGGAACAGTACAGAAAGAGATATTCGGGTTCTTGTGGAACAGGGCCAGAACAGTTTCTGGATTCACTGTTCCGCCTTTGGAAATTCACTATAATTTGACCAGAGATAATTAGGGGTCATACCATATATGTATGGATTCCTCTCTGAGTCTAGTTTCCAGAGAAACAAACGGCATCAGTATTGAAGCTCTGTGCAGAGAGATATCCCAGTCGTAATGGGAAAAGGTCAGTGTAGTCGACCCCTGTAACACGGGAGACTTTGACTAATAAACTGTACTAATTGGCCCGACCAAAAATTCTAGAAAAAAATCCATAGGTGGGGACATGAGTCTAGTTTCAGGGAAAAATCACAAAACTGATTTTTGAGTCGTGGAACTCAAGATATTATTTTTGAAGCGACTAGTACTCAGACTGGGCAGTGTCTGGAAAATTTTTCAAAGTTTGTTAACATCTCGTGTCCGACTCCGGTGTCGGTCTCGGGTTCGGGGTGTTACACACAAAATCAATAATTTCGCTATTAAGCCAATCCAGTTAGCAAGCTAATTTATTAACTATAACATGATATTTAATATTTTCAAACAATTTTATAAGTTTAGGAGTCACACATTATTTTTTGCTTCCTCACAGCACATTATCGAATCTTCCAATTTTCCTTAATGATTCCTTAAATGAACCTAAACCAAAATTCAGTATATATTCAATAAATTACCATTAAACCAGAACCTAAACACATACTTATGAGTTCAATCCAATCTTTGAAATTATAACTATTTTATGAATCCAAACTGGTTAGATTCGTTACACTGTATCAATGCGAACTGTAAGTACAATTGTTCTTCGCCTTTACGGATAATTTTGGGTGTTTGGGTTAACACCTAATTCAATAATATACTAGAAAATCTGTAGCTAAGTAATGATTAAATTCCTTCATTTAATCAATTCATAACCCTTACCCAACTACAAATGTCGAAATAACAAACTAGTTATCCTTAATTGCACTTATGCTTCACGATTTGTGGGATCCAATAAAGGCTGATTAGGAGGGTTCAAGAACACAATTTAATTCTGGAAAAATATGGGCAATACCTAAGAAACAAAACAACCCCCTTTCTTGCACATAGGCGCACGTACCACCATCCATGGTGGTCAAAATTAGGGCTGAATTTTAAAACGGTTTGAGATCTAATTAAAATTTGGAAAAATAACTTTGAAATAATTTAAAATCCCCTAAATTCCATATTTGAAAATGTAACACCCCTAACCTGTATCCGTCATCGGATTAGGGTTACGGGAATGCTACAATAAGTTAATAGAAATAACAAGTAAAAAATCATGATCATTACAATATAATTTCTCAAATACCACAAAGTAATTAAATTGCATTAGTAACTTACATGTATGAGGATTAAATCAAGCTTAAAGGAATAAAGAAATAATCTTAAAACTTTGAGGGACTAATTTGACACAAATCAGGAAAGTTTGGGAAAATATGAAAAATTTCAAAAACAAGGGACACATGCCGTGTGGAACGCCACAGACCGTGTGACTTTCGAAGTTGGGACACATGGTCATGTCCCAGCTTGTGTCTCTACCCATATAACTCACTGACTTGATACATATGGCCGTGTCGTAGGTTGTGTTAGGCGTTGTAACACACTAACTTAATACACACGGCCGTGTCTAAGATCGTGTGTGACACACGGTCGTGTGGTAGCCCATGTCCCAAGCTATGTGCACCACCTTAAATATCAAGTTTACCATTTCAAAATTTCTTGGACACTAAGTAATCTATTTACCAGCAATTAGACCTATTCAAAATGCCATTAAACATGCTCAAATCATGTTAATTCAACCATATTAAGTGACTAACCAATGTACCCTCAATGGCACCACAAGTATACACACTTATAAAACTATATAAATCCTCAGCCAAAACATGTCAATTCTCACAACTTAAACTTCTAACCAAAATGCCTATCATAGGTACCCCTAGTTCACAACAATTCAATATAACCTATTAGTCATATATATGCTAAACTCATATATCACAAAAGGCTATCAACTAAACATTTATCAAATGAACACCAAGATCATTGTAATGATGCTCATGTTTTCAACTAACATTTTGGCACGCTTTATATATTTACATATCAAAACAAAAGTAATGACATAAAAAAGCCTATTACATGCCATATAATCCAAAATGAACATTTAAGATCTACCGAAATCAGGTGGATTGTGTGACTTGTGTGCTGATCCAATCGTCTAGCTCTCAAAAGTATCTACAAGAGATAGAAATTAACACAAATAAACTTATTGAAGCTTAGTAACTTCGACAGACAGAATAATAAATCTTACTGAAGTAAATGTAACAATCAAATAAAAAATGATTCAACAAAAAATGTTTCCTGGCATCCACAATTCCAAACCGATGAATTTCATATTTCAATTCAAAGTTCAGATAATTATCTCCAGGAAAACATACATGTCCATAACGGAGTCAATTCAAGATATCAAGTACATGTCATGCTATTCAAATTCATTAAACAAGTTATCATACAATAATTCACGACCTGATGAATGACTTACAAATACGAGTACAAAAGTAATCCAGCCAAAACAAGCCAAACACTCATGAGAGCTAATCCAACCGGTAACATACCAAAAGCTCATGAGAGCTAATCTAACTGATAACACGCCTCGACATTAAGTGCCTAGCCCATATGTTATACATCTGCCTCCATAACACGCTAGAATATGACAGTATAACACGAGGATTTGCAAAAAATGCTGAACCTCGGTATAATCAGGAAAAAATATAAAGCACGCCACATTAATCTCCACTCTAACCCCGTAAAATATGCCGTCATTTAATTGTACTCTATCCCGCGTTCATCCGACCCAAGTACCGAAATTCAATAACATTTTCCAAAAACTTTACACCATCAATAAAACAATTAATACCCACTATTTCATATCATATCATCATACAATTCATATAGATATTAAATTACAAGCCGAACGAACTTACCAGATTAAATTGCAACAACGACAAAATATATGGGCTATTTGGAAATTTTCTCATTTCCTCGATTTTTCACTCGTTCTTGATCTAAAATAATAATTTCATTCAATTCATTAATTCTAACAGAAAATTTAATTCATTTTATGCAATTAAGTCTTTTTTGACATTTTTACAAAATTGCCCCCAACATTTTACTTTTAAACAATTTAGTCCCTAAGCCTAAAACATGCAATTTAACCATTTTTATTCAAATCTCATTTCAGAAAAATTATTCACTATTTCTCTATAGCCCATACATGTTATTTCACATCAAGTCCTTATACTTTTATCACTTTAACATTTTAGTCCTTAAATATTAAAAGTAACAAAAACTACTTTATAAAATAGTCCTATTTAACAACCAAGCTTAATAATCCTTCATAAAACTTCAAGAATAACTCAAATTCATCAAGACCATAATCCAAAACGTTTGAAAATTTTACAAATTAGTCCTCAAGTTAGCTAGATTAAGCTAATATGAACTCAAAAACATAAAAAATACTAAAAACGGACAAGGTTTACTCACAAAATCGAGGGACTAATGTTTACCGAAGCTTCCTCCCATGGTTTCTAGGTTTTTTTGGTTCCAAAATGTGAAGAAGATGATAAGTGAGAAATAATTAACTTGTTTTCTTTATTAAATTTCATTTAATTTTCAATTTACTAATTGCCCTTCCTAATTACTTATAACTTTCAACATTTATAAGCCTAGTACCGTCCACAATCATCAACTTTGGTATACTTACCATTATGGAGGGTTTAATTGCACAATTGGTCTTTCAATTTTATTAAATACCAACTAAATAAACTTAATTTTCAATTTAATCCTAACTAATTATGACTAAAAATGCAAATAGCCTAAAAGTTAGTGGATTTAATCATATCCACCACCGCTTGGACTTTTTGACCTTGATATAATTACCATTTTGGTCCTTTTAGCATTTTAAATCTATAACAATTAATTTTTACCTCTTTTATAATTTAATCCTTTTACCTTAATTAAGCAATAAATCATCAAAATTACCGAACCAAATTTCAATTCTCCTATAATACGACTCTTTAAATATTTAGCAAAAATATTTAATGCTTTGAAATATGGAAACGAGGTCCTAATACCTCAATTTCAATAACCACTTGACTTTTGAACCCAATCACT
Organism: Gossypium hirsutum; assembly: GCF_007990345.1. Lineage (NCBI taxonomy): Eukaryota > Viridiplantae > Streptophyta > Magnoliopsida > Malvales > Malvaceae > Gossypium > Gossypium hirsutum. The sequence continues at coordinate 15,729,435 of NC_053425.1, forward strand.
GACACTAACTTTTAATTCAATTATTTAAAATCATCAAATCAAAATTCAATATAAAAAAATTACTATTAAATCGTATAATTTTAATACCAGTTATACGAACTAACTCATCAAATTTGTGGTCTCAGAACCACTATTTCTGACACCACTAAAAACGGGCTATTACAGGAAATTTTGGTTTTTAATTGACAAGATTAATCAAGAAATTGAAGAGAAAAAATATCTTACCCAAGCTAGTTAAAAGAAACGACATGACACTTTCTTGGCAATTTTCAGGGTCGATCTTGGGGTTTAAGATTTCAGATTTGGGGATGGTTTAGATGAGGATAAATGGCAGAAATAGAGTAAAGGTGATGGTGTGCAATCTTGATGCAAAAAGAAGAAGAAAGAGATGGTAAAATGGAAGGTGTAGGCGACGACACCAATGAGGGAAAGAAATAAAATTAAAGAGAAAATAGGAGAGGAAAAGGGAGAAGAGTTAGGGTAGGGAAAAATTGAATTAAAAGCTGAAAAATAAAATAAAAAGTTTTATTTATACTTAGGGTTCAAGGGTATGGATGGGAGACACATTAAAAAAAATGATTTTGCAAAATTTAATTATTTCACAAAGGAAAGTGTTCGAACTTGGGACCTCATTTAATTTCCATGCTTTCTCATATTTCTTTTAACCATTAGGTTTTTTCCTCATTCTTGAAATAATTTTGCAATATTTATTTTAAAAACAAGGCATGTCACATACTAAAGTTTAAGGAAAAATTTGCAAAATAATAAAAATGGTGAGAAGGAAGGGATTTGAACTTGGGTTTCAAGAAACGTTTCACTAACACTTAACTAGCAAACGAATACCTCATTTATTTCCTAAAAATACATAGATAATTTCAAAAATTAAGGCATGACCACTCTCTCTCGATTCACAAACCCGATTCTACTAACCCCCCGATTTTTGGGATGTTACATTCACAACAGTGGAATTCATAGCTCAAAACATAGGTAATGATATTCTCTCATTGGCATTACATGGTTGATGAAAAGTAAACGTGGCCATGGGTTGTTCATCTTTGTGATGGATGACTTGATCACTATTTGATAATGATTGACTTTTCATGAAGGAAGATGTAATGGTTACCACGAGATAAAATAGGTTCATATTGGGAGAATGAATATTATCCCAAAGAGATTAAGGATATCCTATGAAGGTAACACACTTATGACAAGGTTATCGGACGAGCACTGAGTAGTTGCTTTCGTAATGGTATGTCGTTGGGGAGAGCTCAGTCATGATACTATAGTGGAATGACTTCGACTAAATGAGTTTATAATTAATAGACAAAAAACTAGAACATAATTATAAATAATTTGAGCTTCAAATACATATGTCTAATTGGTCCTTCTGCTAGCTCATTGAAACCAGAAATGAATTATGTGTTTGAATAGAAATGAATGGAATGAATAGGAAAAGAGAAATGAGAAATATATAGGAATGATTATGGTTTTCTTCGAAATGGAGAAGTGAATTCATTTGGAAATGAATGCAGGTTTCCAAAAATAGAAACGAAAATGATCCATTAGCAATCCTATATGGATTACTTAAAAAATGATCGGAAGAATAAGTTTATGTTTTTGGACTGTTTTGAATCTCAAAAATGAAAATAAACCATTCGGTCATAGTGAATATGTTGAGTTGTGAAATATTGAACATATTTTCTCAAAATTTTATTAGGGACAAAATTGTCAAAATGTTCCAAGGGTAAAATCGTCAAAATTTTTCTAGGGTTAAAATAGGGATGAGAAAATTATTTTATATATGAATATTAAATTTTACTTTGGGAAATAGAAAAATTGAACCAGATTGGATCACATTACAGAGTATTGGGTCAAAAAGGCCTAAGAAGTACTCGTAATTGAACCCGATGTGAGAGAGGCCCAAAAACCCCTCATGGACATGAAGTGGGCAAAAACCTAAGTAGGAAGGGTGTGTTGTCTGCCCGAGTCCTATTCTAAGTAGATTGTTGTTTTTCTATTTGAAATAAACCACTACAACTCAATAAGGGTTCTACCTTTTCTTCCTATAAATAGATGTCACCCGTAGAGCTATTAACACAACTTTGAGATATTGTTATTCTACCAAAAAATAGAGAGAATTTACTCTCAACTATTACATATATTTTTCCAAAATTAAAATTCTACCGGTTTCTATTAAGAAAAGAGAATTGTTGTTTTCACCCCAAAAAGAGAGAATTTTTTTTCTAGTTTTGTGTTTCGATTCAATTGGTTCGAGTCCACACTAGAAGTAATTCAGGTACAAGAATAGCGAAAAAGATTTTTTGGCTAAAAGTTGAGAACAACGAACGTCCGCTAAGCCAAAAACACAAGTACGAACTCGGTTAAGGTTTATTGCTATAAATATCATAAACTGGGTTATTTTTTCAAAATTTTAATTTTCCTCCATGCAAGAAAACCTTTTTCAAACCAAGATTTTTCCAACATCAATAACTATAACACCATCAATATTCTTTTTAGTAAAAAAATTTTTGCTCAAATTTCCCAAAAGAGCAGCAAAAAAAGAAACATCAATCGATTTACATGGTGATACAACACATGGGTTTAAAGGTAATATACCTTCTTTGGACAGTTTAGGAAGTTTTACTGTAACAACCTGTTTTTAGTGAAATTGGAACAGTGGCTTTGGGACCACAAATACGAAGCCATAAAAATTATTTTATTATTATTTTATGGTCTACAACATGATAGTATTACTATATAATTTTTTTTAAGAAATTTTATTGTTTACATGCTCAATTTGATAAGAAGGACTAAATCACGTAAAGTGCAAAAGTTGTGTTCTAATAGCTAAAGGTGTCTAATAGCTATAGAAATTTAAAGTGGAGGTCCTTATATAGTAATTAGACCATTATTATATTAGTGGATGATAATGGCTTGACAATTTTATAATTATTAAAGTTTATTAAGGTTAATTTTGGAAATTTGTAATTAAGTTAAAATTAATTAAAATAAAAGCCAACTATCATCTTTTCTTCTTTCTTCAACCGGTTGTGAAGAAAAGAAAGCCATTTTTGTTGAAACTAGGGGGTTCGACTACTTTGAAGCTCAATTGGTGAGTGATTTTTGTCTTGTTTTTGATAATTTCTATGTTTTCGAGATCGTTGTAGCTTAATCTAGCTAGCCCGGGGACTAATTTGTGAAACTGTTAAAGTATTTGAATTTTTCCATTAATGAAAATGTTAGGGTTTTGAATTTTAATGGTAGAAAATGAATGGTTATTGTTAGATAAACAACTTTTGTAAAGGAATTTTTGATAAAATTATCAAGTAGGGATTAAATTGAAAAATGTGATAAATTGTGTGAAAAAATTATGAATTTGTGAAATATGTGGGCTATTGTAAGCATGTATATAATTCGACTATGATGGGTTGTAAGGAAATTGTTCAATTTTCCATTTTTATGGATAAAGACTAAATTGTCAAGAATTAAAAGTATAATGGTAAAATGGTAATTTTTCCAAAAAGTTATTCTTTCCAAAAATGTGAGTTGGACTAAATTGAATATGAATTATATTGAATTGAGTTAAATTCATTCGTATAGATCTGATTAGACCTCTTACGGAGTTAGATTGAGGCAAAGAGAAAATCTCGAATTAGTCGCCTACGTATCTACAAACACTCGTTAAGGTAAGTTCGTGTAATTAAATTGTGTATTTATGTGCTTTAATTGAAATATATATATGTGGATTTTATAATTTCTATGTATAATTACCAATGACATATGATGACTATCGAGCCCCGTTTGAACCTTAGGAATTCGTAAGATATAAATGATATGTCATTAGGGTTACCGATTTCAGCTCTTATAAGGTTATTGATACTCAGCTCGTATGAGCCTACCGTTATTCAGCTCGAAGGAGATTACCATTTATAGCTCGTATGAGTATACATGTACATGAATTGATGGATTACAGTTCAGTACACTTCGTGTCTACTACTCGTGTATCCAACGATATTCTAAATGGTTCAACGGGCATTGTTCTGTTATGAGATTACATGAGTTCAAAACGAACTACCATAGGTATTTACGTGAGATATATGAAAATGATTTGTACATGATATATAGATACATGATTTGGAAATTATATGTACATGGAAGTTTGATTATTGTTGAGCTCATACATGTTTCTGGATATTTATATGAATTACATTACTAACATGGTTGATGAGGATATGTGTTTAGGCTTTTGGCCAAATTGAGTTTGGATATGCTTTGTATGCTTACCTTAAATATGAAAAAATGGTAAGTTAAATTCTATGTTATACGAACTTACTAAGCTTGAATGCTTACTTTGTGTTATTTTTTGTGTTTTATAGTAATTCGTAAGCCCGTTTGGATTGGAAGCTTATCGGAGTTATATCATTGTAACACCCCAAACCCGACCTAGACTTTATGGCCTAATCCAGAGATGTTACAAAGAATGGGTTTACATATGTAAAAATCATTTCAGTTATTGAACTCATGTACTTCATAACCTTTTTCGAAAATGTTGATTAATTAGTTTATTTGCCAAAACTTGTTTTTCAGCGGAAGTCTAATAAAATCGATACATTTTAAAAATTTGACTCGTGTTCTTAGGGAAACCTCTTTTTGTGTAAAAACCGTCAATTTCATAAATTAATTTTGTCAAGCATGCATAATATCAACAAACCAAAAATCAATAGTTTAAAACCATAAAGTCCAGAGAGTCTCAGAAATTAAAACTCTCAAATGAAAACCCAAAAATCAAGAATAAAACCATAAATTTTCTAAGTTTAAACAATTTATGGATGTGTGGTCACTGCTAAGTCTCTTCCACACCGATCCGATTACGTCTATGGATTACCTAGAAAAACAGATAACCTATGTGAGTTTACGAAAACTCAGTGTGTAACACATCAGAATCAAGCATGCAAACATACAAAATTATATACACAATCAGAAGTAGATATAGTTTCACATTCATATTCAGATCCAGATTCAAATTTAGATTACGAAAGCAGATATGCATAAATCCTACCCTCATCCTCTACACACCATCTCTGACCATCCCATCACACTATGTGGGGTTTAAAACACCCACCCATCCCAACACACCATATTGTGTCGTTAGGACACATATCAGAATATATGCAGCCAAGCTACCAGAATATAGACTATTAACCCCAATCAGAATACTTCCTCCTCATATGAAAATCCCACCCCAATAATAGATACAGAAATTAGATGCGAATATAACAGATTTAACATGCTTAACATGCATATATACAGATTTCAGACATACGTATAGCAGTACAGTCAGACATACATTCAGTATCCTACCTAGATAAATCTATCAGAATATCATAGCATACAAATTAGGCTTTAATTAGCCATTACCGACCCTACAGTAGGCCTACAGTCAATCGGTGTGACCCATGCAACCCTAGGGAAAATTTTAGAATTATGGGCCCATATGCCCGTGTGGCCCACATGCCCAGTTGGCCTTGCCCGTGTGGCCTACACGACTTGGCCCAAAATCCACATGCCCGTGTGACATACCCGTGTGGGCCCACATGCCCCACTTGGCCTACACCGTATGGCCCACACGGCCACACTCAAGCCACCACACGGCTGTGTATTGTGAACGACCATGCCTTCATCGACCATACGGTCGACCACACGCCCGTGTGGCGTTGATAGTGGTCATTTTTAGCTTTTGTCGAAACTTGATTTTTAGTGTAAGGGTGGTACGTACCTAGTACCGTTTCGATGCGAAAAATACTCCCGAGATCACTAGAACCTAAAATTGATAAACCCAAGTCCAACATCAGTCTTAAACCTCAATTTTACCAAAACGATGAAACCAAAAATGGTTCAAATCAAGCATTCAACACTTACCCTACCACCCCGAGTAATTTCAGCTACGATTTCGAGAAAGTAGAGTCTTGTTCTACTCGATTTATTGTTGCCAAAACAAAAAATACGGTTCCAATCGACAATTTGGAAGACGAAAACTTCTAACAATCACTAGAATTCCACTTACCGAATACCCAAAGAAAACAGAGAAGCAAAACAATGAGGTTGTCGAAAAATCAAAATAAAGCAGAAGGAAGAATAAAAAAAAAGGTAATAACGACAGGTTTGGGGAAAATAAAGTGAAACTAACATTAGTTTTTTTTTGGGAAGAGAGAAATTTTTTTGAAAAACAATGTATAAAAATAAAAATATCCCAAGTCCCTCAAAAATCCAGCTCCACCAAAACTCTTTAACAGATATTCAAGCAAAAATTTACACCCTTGCTAACGTAGGGATTCGAACATAGAACCCCCAACACATTGACTCCTTTACCGCTCGAACCAGTAGGCTCATTATGATATGAATTCACAGGCAATTAAATAAAGCTCATTGAATAGGGATAAGGCTTGGATCTAAAACTAACCAAAATTTTCTAAAGGTAGGGCTTGAATTTAGGACCTCACACACACCCCCCAAACACTTAACCACTAAAGCAGATACACACTTATGTCAAATATTTACAGAAATAGAAATAAATTATTCAGGGTGTTACAATCACACTATCTATAAGCTCTTTTGGTACATTCAGTTGTTTAATTTCAGTTATAATGGCATTTATAGGTTATTTTAGCTAATATTGGCTTATGTGTGATGTTGTGGTTTTGGCCATATGTTTTGGCTTGTACTTGGGTACATTTTGCTATGTATATATAAATGGCCTTACCATGTTTGATGTATGGTTTGGTATAGGTAATATGTGAATTGATTTATGTTTGATGGATGAAAATTTAAATAGTAGTTGATTATGCATTTGGATATGTATTATAATTTGGAGTGATTTAGTGCTTATTGTGGAAAGCACATATGTATAATGAGGTTAGATTTTGAATGGTTTGTATTGGTAATTTTAGTGAAAAAATTATAAGTGACTTATACGACCATTTGATACTAGAGATCAAGTACATAAATAGTACTAAATGGTATGTAACAGCCTATTTTAGTAAAATTGGAACGGTGGTTCCAGGACCACAAATCCAAGTCCGAAAGAAAATTATTTTAATATTATTTTATGGTTTATAGTATGATAGGAATATCGTATGAAAATTTTGTTAAGAAATTTTACTGATTTCATGTTTAATCTGATAAAAAGGACCAAATTGCATAAAATGCAAAAGTTGAATTCTAGTAGCTAAAGGTATCAAATAGCTATAGAATTCAAAATTTGAGGTCCTTATATGGTAAACAGATTACTAAGAGGAGTTAGTAGATAAGTATGATGATTCATCCATAGAAAATTAAATAAAGAAAAGGATGAAATTGGAAAGATAAAAAAAATAAAGATGATAAATGGATTAAATAATAAAAATATCATCATTTATCATCATCTTTCCCAAATAAAGACATGGAAACCCTAGCTAAGAGAATTGAGCTCAAGCAAGCTTATTTGACTTAATTAGGTATGAATTCTTGTCCCGTTTTTAGTAATTTTTATATTTTCAAGATCGTAATAACTTAGTTTAGCTATCTCGAGGGTTACTTTGTAAAGTTATCGAAGTATCAAAATTTTTCCATCGATGAGTATGCTAAAAATTTGAAGTTTATGTTAGAAAATGAAAGGTTGTTGATAGATAAACAACTTTTGTAAAGGAAATTTTGATGAAACTATGATTTAGGGACTAAATTGAAAAGATGTAAAATTCAAGGAAAAATTCTAAATTTTATGAAATACATGGGCTGTTAATGTTACACGTAAAAATCAGTTAGGCTTGGAATAAGGATTAAATTGTATGAATTCATTTTCTGAGCCTAGGGACAAAATCAGAATTTATTGAAAGTATAGTGGCAAAATGGTAATTTTTCCTAGGATGTGAATTGGATTAAATTGAATATGAATTCTATTAAACAGATGTTAAATTCATTCATATAGATCCGGATGGACCAAATACGGAGTTAGATCGAGGAAAGGAAAAAGTATCGGATTAGTAGATTTTACGTACACGAACTATTATCGAGGTAAGTTCTTGTAACTAAATTGTGTATATTTATATGTTTGAATTGGATGTTGTATATGTGAATTGTGTAAATGTTGCATGTATGAAATTGATCACATACCCAATAATACCTGATAAATAATAAGTCCTGTTTGGATAAATGAGATTTGATGGATGCAGGGTTCTCGAATTGGTTGTGGTCATGCATATCTTGCGGACACACCATAGCTCGAAAGAGCGTCCCGTTATTAGCTCTCATGAGCATCCTGATATATGGCCCACTCGAGCTTCTCGTTATATAGTTTTTACGAGCTTCCCGTTAATATCTCTTCGGAGCATCCCAATCAGTTGTGATTCTGCATGTGTTGTGGACACACCGCACTCTTATAAATGTCCCAATATATGGCTCTTCGTGAGCTTCCTGATTAAAGGCTTTTTGTGAGCTTCCCGATTAATGGCTCTTTGGAGATTTCCGATATGGCTCGCTTGAGCTTCTCGATTAACGGCTATCCAAAGCTTTCCGATTAATGGCTCTTCGAAGTGACTCGTTAATGGCTCGGATGAGCTTCCTAAATTTGTCTCTTATGAGCTTCCCGTTATATAGCCCAGATAAGCTTCCCGTTACATGGCTTACATGAGCTTCCCGTATATGGCTTGAGAGAGAGCTTCCCGTTTATGTGCTCATATGAGCATTACCAAATATGAATTGACAGATTATAGTTTTGTACACTTTGTGTGTACTACCCTTGTATCCATTGAGATTTTAAATGGTTCAACAAGTGAAGTTCTGATACAAGATAATATGGATTCAGAATGGATTATTACTAAATATGTTTGAAATACATGGATATGGTTTGTACATATTAAATGAATCTATGATGTGAAAAGTATATGTATATGACAATTTTATTATTATGAGCTCATATATGTTCCTTGATATTTCTATGAAATACATAACTAACATGTTGACAAGGATATATGTTTAGGCTTTTGGCCAAGTTGTTTGGAATATGTTTTGTGTGCATACCTTTAATATGATCAAATGGTAAGTTAAATTCCAACTTATACAGACTTACTAAGCATTAAATGCTTACTCTGTTTTATAGTATTTCGGAAGCTCGTTGAGGAGGAAGCTTCGCGGAGATATCTCACACTATCCATCACTTATTTCAGTATAAATAGTAAATTAATTTTGGTTATAATGGTATATATAGGTTTAAATAGACAATATTGGCATATAAATGTTTTGGTTGTAATTAACCATTGGAATGGCTTGTGATGAATGTGTTTTGATGTAAATATATGAGATAATGTCATGTTTGATTTGAGTGTTTAGTATGGTTAATTGATAGTAAACTTCATAAGTATGTCTATATCTATTTTTGGTCAAATAGGTAAGTTTGGATATATAGATTTTTGAAGTGATATGTTATGCATAAGACTTGATTTTGGCTTAGTTTAGATGTCTTGGATTGGCTTGAGAATATGTTTAAGTGTTTAATTAGGTGGAAGACAAATTTGGGTGAGAGATAAGGCTTGGAAATAGCCTTATTTTGTCCACACGGGCAGAGACACCGACGTGTGTCTCAATCGTGTGTGACACACGTCCTAGCACATAGACATGTGTTTTGGTCGTGTGTCCCCTGCATCTTTAAATGACACACAGGCATGTGGCTTGGCCATGTGACCCCTACACCTACATACAGTCTAGCACACGGACGTGTGACATGGTCGTGTGACTCAAGTCAGAGAGTTACACGGGTACGGACACGGGCTAGGACATGGCTGTGTGCCCTATTTGAATGCCCACAGGACCTAAAACACGGGCGTGTCACACGGCCTGACCACACTTGCGTGTGTACCCTGCACCTAGGAAAAGTTTTGAAATTTCGCAAAAAAATTCTTTGAGTACCCGGTTTAGTCCCGACTTGTTTCTTATGTATGTTTTAGGCTTCTAGGGCTCATATAAAGGACTTTATGAATAATATCTGACATGAATGTTAAATAATATGAAATGCTTGTATTTGATCTGTTTATTCTGGTAATGTTTCGCAACCCTGTTTCTGCTACAGACATGAGTTAGGGGTGTTATATTTATTGGAATCGGAGCTACAGTTTAGCCGATTCTCAGACTAACGTAGCATATACAAGTCTAGCTATACATTCCCTTATATAACCTGTGATAGTGTGATATCTCCTGACCATTTTAAATATGTTTTTCATATAGTAATGCCATCCAACCTAGCTGAATCTGAAGAAGCTGGGAGCAATGCTCAAGCTTTAGTTCAAAGAGTAGCATTTAGTAGTAGAAGGCCTGTATTTGAGGGCGAGGAGGAGAGGAAAAAGAAGCCTTCTTTTAAATGATGAATGAATGGTTTACATAATATATAACAAAAAAATCGGCTATACAACAACCTCCACCCTCCTGTTTCTCAACCGGTTCCCAATATGCCACAAGGTACAAAACTTGTTAGAATTGGAAAGCCTTTTGTAGATAAAATTTGTAAGTATGGGGTTGAGGAATTTTGAGCTACATCTGAAGATGATCCTGAGAGAGCTGAGCTCTGGTTAGAAAACACTATCAGGGTTCTGGATGAATTGTCTTGTACACCAGCTGAATGTTTAAAATGTGTTGTATTACTGTTAAAAGATTTAGCTTACCAATGGTTGAATACACTGGTTTCTATTGTACCGAAAGATATGGTCTCTTAGGAATTTTTCCAAACTAAATTCAAAAAGAAGTATATCAGTTAGAGATTCCTTGATCAAAAAAGAAAATAATTTTTGGAGCTCAAACAACAGTATAGGACAATATCTGAATATGAAAGGGAATTTGTCCGATTGAGTAAATATGCCAGAGAGGGTATCCTGACTAAAATCGCCATGTGTAAACAGTTTGAAGAGGGATTAAATGAAGACATAAAATTGTTAGCTGAGATTCTTGATCAATTGGACATATAAAGCCGAAGAGCTTAGTAAAGAGAAAAAAAGAAAGCTGAAATTGAAGCCCAAACTTCTAGTAAAAGATTTATAGGAAGGTCATACCAATTAGTCTCAAAGAAATCAAAGAATTATCATGACCGTTCTATTACCTTTGCAGGATATTCAGGTAGAGACAGAGGTACCCGAGCTCCAGTCCAAGACCCCAGGCTACATTTTTAGCAAGTGCGGGTAGTATTAGAAACACCAAACCCAAATGAAAGCATTATAATAAACTGCATTTTGGAGAGTGTCGCATGAAAAGCAGAGCTTATTTAGATGTGGTTCCTATGACCACTATCTCAGAGATTGCCTGGAGAAAGTCGAAAAAGATACTGTTCAGACTTGAAGGCCAAGCAATATAGCTACTAGAGGTAGACCACCTTGAAATCTCGATAATGTAAATGGAAGCTGAGGTATGGGAAAAGATTCATCTATCACATCTAAGGCATGAGTACTAGCAAGGACATATGTTATTCGTACACGTGAAGATGCCTCTGCACCCAACGTTATCACTGGTACTTTTTCTCTTCTTGTTATTGATATAATTTCTTTAATTGATCTTGGTTTGAGACATTCATATATTTTCACGAATTTAGTGAATAATAAAAATTTTCCTGTCAAGTCCACTGAATTTGTGGGTAAAGTATCGAACCCCCTAGGCCAGTATGTGATGGTGGATAAAATTTGTAAGAATTGTCCATTAATGATATGGGGTTACTATTTTCTGGCTAATTTTATGTTATTACCATTTGATGAATTTGATGTAATTCTAGGTATGGACTATTAACTCAGCATGATGCCATGGTAAATTGCAAACAAAAGCATATTGTGTTGAAATGTCAGAATGATGAAATGATCCGTATTGAATCTGATAAATGTGATGATTTGTCTAATGTGATATCAGCCATGTCAGCACAGAAATATGTCAAGAAAAGATGTAATTCTTATCTTGCTTATGTATTGGATACTAAAGTGTCTGAATCAAAGATTAAGCCAGTATCGGTGGTTTTTGAATATCTTGATGTGTTTCTAGAGGAGTTGCCTAGATTACCGTTGGTTAGAGAAGTGGAATTTTCTATAGATCTTGTATCGAGAGCAACATCAATATCTATAGTACCATACAGAATGACTCCTATTGAATTAAAAGAGTTAAAAGCGCAGTTGCAAGAATTGACTGACAGAAGTTTTGCTCGACCTAGTTTTTCACCTTGGGGTGCACCAGTTCTGTTTGTTAAGAAAAAATTTGGATCATTGAGATTATGCATTGATTATCGTCAACTCAAAAAATTCACAATTAAAAATAAGTATCCATTGCCTCGTATTGATGACTTGTTTGACCAGTTGAAAGGTGCTACAGTATTTTTGAAGATAGATCTCCATTCTGGCTACTATCATTTACAAGTGAAAGACTCGGATATACCAAAAACAGCCTTCAGAACCAGGTATGGGCATTATGAATTCCTTGTGATGCCTTTGGCTTGACTAATGCACCTGCAGTATTTATGGACTGGATGAATAGAATTTTCAGATCGTATTTGGATAGATTTGTGGTGGTATTTATTAATGATATTCTGGTATATTCCTGAGATGAAAATGAACATATTGATCATTTGAGAATTGTTCTACAAACTTTATGAGAGAAACAATTGTATGCTAAATTTAGTAAATGTGAATTTTGGCTTCGGGAAGTTGGTTTTCTAGGGCATATAGTTTCAGCTGAGGGTATTAGAGTGGATCCGAATAAAATTTCAGTAATTATTAACTGGAAACCACCAAAAAATGTGTCTAAAATCGGAATTATTTTGGGATTATCTGGTTATTATCGTAGATTTGTACAAGGGTTTTCAATGATAGCTTCACTGATGAACAGGCTATTACAGAAAGATGTAAAATTTAATGGACCGATAGATGTAAGCAAAGTTTTGATCGGTTGAAAGCCCTGTTGACTGAAACACCAATCCTAGTTTAGCCTAAATCGGGTCAAAAAATTATGATTTACAGTGATGCATCATTGAATGGCTTAGGCTGTGTTTTGATGCAAGAAGGTAAAGTAATAGCCTATGCTTCTAGACAACTTAAGCCACATGAAAAGAATTACCTGATGCATGATCTTGAATTATCAACTATTGTATTTGTTTTGAAAATTTGGCCACACTACTTGTTTGGTGAAAAATGTCACATATTCACCGGTTAGAAAAGCTTAAAGTATTTGATATCCTAGAAAGATTTGAATCTGAGACAGCATAAGTGGCTTGAATTATTGAAAGATTATGATTTGGTTATCGACTATTATCTGGGAAAAGCAAATGTGGTTGTAGATGCTTTAAGTAGAAAGTCTCTGTTTTCTTCGTAAGTAATGAATACCCGATTAACATTGTTTGATGATGGCTCAATCTTGGCTGAAATAAAAGGTAAACTGACATTTCTTTAGCAGATCAGCAAAGCTCAGAAAAGTGATGATGAGTTACAAGCTAGACTGGTACAGTGTGAAACTACTTTTGATTCAGAATTCCAAATAGGACCCGATGATAGTCTGTTATTCAGAGGCAGAGTTTGTGTTCCAAAGAATTCAAAGCTTGTATAGAAGATTTTACACGAATCTCATAATGATTTGAAAAAGATGTACTGGTGGTTGGGAATGAAACGCGACATTTCTGAATTTGTATCTAGATGTCTGATATGTCAACAAGCTAAAGCTGAATATTAGGTGCCTTCGGGATTATTACAGCTAGTCACAATACCGAAATGGAAATGGGAAAGAGTTACCATGGATTTTGTGTCGAGATTACCCCTATCTCTGAAAAAGAAAAATGCTATTTGGGTAATCATCGACTCTTTGACAAAATCTGCACACTTTATTCCAGTATGTATGAATTTCTCCCTGGATAGATTGGCTGAGTTGTATGTTTATGAGATTTTTAGATTACATGGTGTACCAGTTTCTATTATTTCTGATAGAGATCCACGGTTTACATTCCGATTTTGGAATAAGTTGCAAGAGGCCTTGGGTACACAATTATATTTCAGTACTGCATTCTATCTTTAGACTGATAGCCAGTCTGAACGTGTAATACAGATTTGGAAGATATGCTTCGGTGCTGTGTACTATAATTTGAAGGCAATTGGAAAAAATAGCTGCCTTTAGTCGAATTCGCATATAATAATAGTTATCAGTCAAGTATAAATATGGCTCCGTACGAGGCTCTATATGGTTGTAAATGTAGAACTCCATTGTATTGGACTGAGCTTAGTGAGAAAAAGATACATGGAGTTGACCTGATCCGTGAAACCGAAGAGAAAGTGAAAGTAATCCAAGATAGCTTGAAAATAGCTTTTGATCGTAAAAAATCCCATACGGATCTTAAACAAAAAGAAGTAGAATTTCAAGTTGGCGATAAGGTATTACTAAAAGTTTCACCTTGGAAATAAATTCTCTAGTTTGGCCGTAAAGGAAAACTGAGTCCACGATTTATCGGGCCTTATGAGATCATTAAAAGAATCAGACCTGTTGCGTACCGATTGGCATTACCACCAGAGCTTGACAGAATTCACAATGTTTTTCACGTGTCTATGTTGCGACGGTGTCAGTCAGATCCTTCACATGTTATCTCCCCGACAAAGTTTGAGATTCAGTCTGACATGATTTACACTAAGGAACCGATTAGAATTCTGGCACATGAGACTAAAGAATTGGGAAATAAAAAGGTAGCTTTAGTAAAAGTTCTCTGGCAACGACATGGAATTGAAGAAGCAACTTGGGAACCGGAGGAAACTATGAGAAAGTAGTATCTGAAGCTCTTTACTGGTAAGATTTTCGAGGACGAAAATTCTTTAAGGGGGAGAGTTGTAACAACCTGTTTTTAGTGAAATCGAAATAGTGGTTTCGAGACCACAAATCTGAGTCTGAAAGAAAATTTATTTTAATATTATTTTATGGTCTACAGTATGGTAGGAATATCGTATGAAAATTTTGTTAAGAAATTTTATTGATTTCATGTTTAATCTAATAAAATGGACCAAATTGCATAAAGGGCAAAAGTTGAATTCTAGTAGCTAGAGGGATTAAATAGCTATAGAATTCAAAATTTGAGGTCCTTATATGGTAAATAGACCACTAAGAGGAGTTAGTAGATAAGTATGATGATTCATCCATGGAAAATTAAATAAAGAAAAGGATCAAATTGGAAAGATAAAAAAATAAAGATGATAAATAGATTAAATAATAAAAATACCATCATTTATCATCATCTTTCCCAAATAAAGACATGGAAACCCTAGCTAAGAGAATTGAGCTCAAGCAAGCTTATTTGGCTTAATTAGGTATGAATTTTTGTCCCCTTTTTAGTCATTTTTATATTTCTAAGATTGTAATAACTTAATTTAGATATCTCGGGGTTTAATTTGCAAAGTTATCAAAGTATTAAACTTTTTCCATCGATGAGCATGCTAAAAATTTGAAGTTTATGTTAGAAAATAAAAGGTTGTTGATAGATAAACAACTTTTGTAAAAGAAATTTTGATGAAGTTATGATTTAGAGACTAAATTGAAAAGATTTACAATTCAAGGAAAAATTATGAAGTTTATGAAATACATGGGCTGTCAATCTTACATGTAATAATCAGTTATGCTTGGAATAAGGATTAAATTATATGAATTTCATTTTTCGAGCCTAGGGGCGAAATCAAAATTTATTAAAAGTATAGGGGCAAAATGGTAATTTTGCCTAGGATGTGAATTTGATTAAATTGAATATGAATTGTATTAAACTAATGTTAAATTCATTCATATAGATCCTAATAGACCAAATATGGAGTTAGATCGAGGAAAAGAAAAAGTATCGGATTAGTAGATTTTGCGTACACGAACAATTGTTGAGGTAAGTTCGTATAACTAAATTGTGTATATTTATATGTTTGAATTGGATGTTGTATATGTGAATTGTGCAAATGTCGTATGTATGAAATTGATCACATATCCGATAGTACCTAATAAATAATAAGTCTCATTTGGATAAATGAGATTCGATGGATACAGGGTTCCCAAATTGGTTGTGGTCATGCATATGTTGCGGACACACCATATCTCGAAAGAGTGTCCCATTATTAGCTCTCATGAGCATCCTGATATATGGCCCTCTCGAGCTTCCCGTTATATAGTTCTTGCGAGCTTCCGGATTAATGGCTCTCCGAAGCTTCTTGATATGGCTCACTTGAACTTCCCAATAAATGGCTATTCGGAGCTTCTCGATTAATGGCTCTTCGGAGCTACCCATTATTGGCTTGGATGAGCTTCCTGAATTTTACTCTTATGAGCTTTCCGTTATAAAGCTCAGATAAGCTTCCCGTTACATAGCTCACATGAGCTTCCTATTATATGGTTTGAATAAGAATTGACGGATTACAGTTTTGTACACTTTGTGTGTACTACGCTTGTATCCGTCGTGATTTTAAATGGTTCAACGAGCAAAGTTCTGATATGAGATAATATGGATTCAAAATGGATTATTACTGAATATATCTGAAATACATGGAAATGGTTTGTACATATTATATGAATCTACAATGTGGAAAGTATATGTATATGTCAATTCTATTGTTATGAGCTCATATATGTCCCTTGATATTTTTATGAAATACAGGACTAACATGTTGACAATGATATATGTTTAGGCTTTTGGCCAAGTTGTTTGGGATATGTTTTGTTTGCATACCTTTAATGTGATCAAATGGTAAGTTAAATTTCAAGTTATATGGACTTACCATGCATTAAATGCTTACTTTATTTTATTTCCTCTATTTTATAGTATTTCAGAAGCTCATTGGGTAGGAAGCTTCGTGAAGATATCTCACACTATCCATCGGCTCATTTCGATATAAATAGTAAATTAATTTTGGTTATAATGGGATGGATAGGTTTAAATAGCCAATATTGGCATATAAATATTTTGGTTGTAATTAGCCATTGGAATGGCTTGTAGTGAATGTGTTTTGATGTAAATATATGAGATAATGTCATGTTTTATATGAGTGTTTAGTATGGTTAATTGATAGTAAGCTTCATATATATGTCTATATCTATTTTTGGTCAAATTGGTAAGTTTGGATATATCGATTTATGAAGTGATATGTTATGCATAAGACTTGATTTTGGCTTGGTTTAAATGTCTTGGATTTGCTTGAGAATATGTTTAAGTGTTTATATAGGTCGAAGGAAAATTTGGGTGAGAAATAAGGCTTGGATATGACCTTATTTTGTCCACACGGATAGGGACGCAGGCGTGTGTCTCAGTTGTGTGTGACACACGTCTTAGCACATGGGCGTGTGTTTTGGTCGCGTGTCCCCAGAATCTTTAAAAATTCAAAATAAAATGCTCAGAATTGATCATACGGCCTAACACATGGGCGTGTGGCTTGGCTGTGTGACCCTTGCACCTACACAGGCTCTAGCACACGGATGTGTGACTTGGCCGTGTGACTCAAGTCAGAGAGTTACACGGGTACAAAGACGAGCTGGGGCAAGACCGTGTGACTCAAGTCAGAGAGTTACACGGGTATAGACACGGGCTTGGGCACGACTGTGTGCCCTATTTTGAATGGTCACATGGCTTAAAACACAGGCGTGTCACTACTCACACGGCCTAACCACATGGGCGTGTGTACCCTGCACCTAGGAAAAATTTTAAAATTTCGCAAAAAATTCTCTGAGCACCTGGTTTAGTCTAAACTTGTTTCTAATGTATGTTTTGGGCCTCGAGGGCTCATAAAAAGGACTTTATGAATAATATCTAACATGAATGTTAAATAATATGAAATGTTTTTATTTGATCTGTTTATTCAGGTAATGCTCTGCAACCCTGTTCCGGCGACGGACATGGGTTAGGGGTTTTACATGGTATGTTTTGATTAATGATATAGATGGTAAGTTTTGGTACAAATATGCATATGAGTTAGTTAAACAATTGGATATTTTGAATGTTTAGATTTACATGTTATAAATTGTCATTTGAGGTACCTAAGGGCATATTGGTTGTATGTGATGATTTTACATGTTTTAGGCTTGATTTTGGCTTGTTTTAGATGCCTAATTATGACGTGTGTATATGAAAAATGATGAGTGTAGGTGGATGCTAAATTAAGTGAGAAATGTGGCTAGTAAAGTGGCCTATTTTCGTCCACATGAGAAGAGACACAGTATGTGTCTTAGCCATGTGTGACACACGTCCAAGTGACACGGCCGTGTGTCCCCTGTATCTTTTAAAGAGGGCAAGTCAGTAGCTTACACGGCCTAGCACACCGACTTGTGGCTTGTTCGTGTGGCACAAGTTAGTGAGTTACACGGGTACAGATACGGGCTAGGACACGGTTGTGTGTCCCTATTTCGAATGCCTACACGGCCTAAGACATGGTCGTGTCTCTTGGTCGTGTGACCCCTGCAGTTTTGAAAATTTTATAAGTTTCTGAAATATTTTCTAAGTTTCCAATTTAGTCCCGATTTGTTTCTAAAGTCTATTTTGGGCCTCAAGGCCTCGTATTAGGAACAATATGCATTTTATGATTGGTTTCTGACATGAATGCTATATGTTATGAAATGTTTGAATTTTTCTGTCTGTTTAAATTGTAAACTTTGAAAATACTCCGTAACTCTGTTTCGGCAACAGATTTGGGTTAGGGGTTTTACATTTACAAACACCTTTCAGCCTTTGCTTCTTTTCTTAGACACGCTATTTCTAGCTGGGGGAATAGCTTTATCTTCGGTTGGGGCATATTTATCACTAACATCTGTTGCATCAGGCGGAAAAAGGTTGTTCTAGCAACTGGAAGTAAAGTAACAGATGAAAGCTTAGTCGTTGCAAAATTAAAGCCTTTCTTGGATTGTTTCTTCCTAGGAACAATAACCCAAGCTCCTCCATCACTATGCTCTAAAGGGGCAGGGCTATTGGGCACAATAGTCGAGGGAAGGACCACTTTAGCATTTGCAAAAGGTAAAGAGTTTTGCATGGGGGAAGATGTAACACCATTTGAAGTATTATTAGGAAAAGACGATTCACCCAGTGGCGAAGCCAAAGGAGGTTGGCAGGGGCTGGCCCCCCTAAAATGGAAAATTTTCCATTTACGCCATTTATAATTTATCAAATTTTAAATTAGTAAGGGTAAAATTATACTTTGACCTCCCAAAAATAATAAAAAATTGATTTAATCCTTCAAAATTTAGAGAGATATAGACTATTAAAGTGGTGAAATTGCCTTTTTACTATCATTCAAATATACAATTTAATTCTATCCCCTCCTAAAAATATTTTTTTTGCTCCTCCACTGGATTCAACATCAACTCTTTTTGGATTGTTTTCACTAAGAATAATAATATTGACCTTAGGACACTTATCCTTTAGATGAATGATAATCCCACAAGAAAAAAAAATCTAGACCCTTATAATGTTGGAATTGTTTACAACTATCAATAATTAAGAAATTTTTTAATGGGTTCTCAACATTAACTTGAATGCAAACGTGCACATATTTACCCCTCGATTCAGAACTAGTAGCATTATCACCTTGCTTGTAAAAAAAGCATTATCGCCTTGAATGAGAGTGCTTAGACTTTTCCCAATTCTCTTGAGGATGCTCGGGCAAACAAATGTAAACAACTATTGAATTGAATAAAGCTTTCGAAGCTTTAAAATTAGGATGCCATCTTCTCATGGTGATGAAATATCCATTCACAAACCATGGACCTCCTTTTAAAACCTTATCAAAATCATCAAACCAACTAAATTTGACAACAAAGAAGCCCAAATATAAATCAATAAGTTGGAGTTCTCTAGAGGGGTTCCACAAATGATTTAACTTAAAGAGAAGATATTGATATCCAAAAGTTTTTCCAAAACCTTTAATGATAAGCAAGCTTCAAAGTTTGCAAAATTAGCATCGACATACCACTCTCCTTGGAGAACTTTACTAGCCAAAGTCCGCAGCAAAAATAGTGAATTTGTTCAGTTGTTCCCTGATTAAAAACCCAGGTAAGCCATTCCCACACATTCTAGTAATTACGATTAAGTACCCATGAGAGCTTTGAATGATTCCAAACCTTTCTTGTGGTAGGACACTGCTGAAAAATATTGCTTGTCCTCAAGCAAAATCCTCAACTCATAATCAAAATAAATTCTTCTCAACTTATAATTTCTATCGATAATATCTAAAAATAATCCATAGGTAATCATACATTGAAAATTCAACTGAAAGAACATCAAAGTTTCAAATATTCCAAGTTGAGCATTTTATTATGAAAACATAGGTGTCTCCCCTCATCTAAGTAATTACCTTTGATTCAAAATATCACAGAGTTTCACATCCTCACTAAAGATTCACTCAAATCACTCGAAGTGTTTAAGTACAATAAATGAAGCACTCAATACTCAATAATGAAAAGTCATTACTATAGGCTTGCATGAAAATCAAATCTCCACCATTATAAATTGAGATGAAAAATCAATCAAAAGGTCTTTAGAGGGTTGTAACGTGGCTTTGGTTAGAGGGTGTGGTCACAAGCTGAAAGAAAGGGTTAGAATCGAGATTGAATTGAAAAATTGCCTAACTAGAAAAATGACTAGTATCAATTGCGTACAACAGAGCTTTTTCTCAGAATATGGAATTTAACTGCTTTAGCTCAGAAGATCACTACTACTAATATGTATACATGTATTTTTTTATTTTTTATTTTATTTTATTATTTTTTTAAGAACAAGTCAAATTACAAAATAGAATAAAACATAGCTAAGCAACTATTCCAACTCAAATCTCGACAAAAATAGGGATCAAATTAATTTAGGGGATTTCAACAATAATGAGTTATGGGTTAATATTGAGGGTAAATCAAAGAATGGGTTGTTAGGCTCAAGGGGGTTCACTAAGGGTTAATTGTGAAGGTAGGCTTTTATGGAGTGAGTGGGTTAAACCTAAGTGCCTTTATCATTTTGACATATCAAATCAAATGGTGTGGTCTTGACATGCATAATCAAGAAAGTTCTAGAATAACAATTCAATACTGATGCACTCATAATGAAAGTGAGCATGAAAGAAATAATAGATGATCTAAAGGCTCAATATCTCACAAAATTTATGGTTTTTTTTATGTTTAAACTTGTGACTTCCAACTCAAAATAATACCTAAACTTGGGGAAACAACCTAAAAGTTTTTAATTCTTCAAAAATCAACTTATCATGCTTGATTCCCTAATGTCTTAAAGTTTAAACAATCAATGCATAAATGCCTATGTTTTAATTCAAGATATATCAATAAACATTATAGACTAATTGAAATTCATTCTAATAATGATATGAGAAGATCACATGATAATAAAACAAAATTTAGGGATTTTTCTGATATAAAAGACCCCCACACTTAAGATGTACATTGCCCTCAATGTACAAAGGTAGATATATTGAAAAAGATAGATTTATAATCATAAGATAGGGAGAGAAGTGAAACTTCCTGAATGATGAATGAATTCCTTGAACTGGAGTTTTGGAGAATAATCGGCATGAGAGTGGAGGAGGATACTCCGGTGGTGTTAGAGGTTCATTAGTCCATAAGTCCTTCGCTAAAAGAATATTATATCTGGTGGTAGCTATGGTCATGGTCGAGTAGGACATGGCAGTTGTGGAGAACCTTTCTCGATGGAGTTTTTAGTTCCTATGTGATGATGAGCTGAGGAGCTCTTTATAACTTTGACAGGATCAGGAACTTTTTAGGAAATATAAGAAAGCATAATTACTTGTAATGGAATAGTCGAAATTGATAATTGTAAAATAAAAATAAAAATTATAAAATCTAATAGAAATAATCATAAAGAAAAAATAAAAAGTAGTCTTAAAATAGCATAAAAATACAAACATAAAATAATAAATAAATTTTTTTAAACATCTTCATTGTTAGGTGGTTCACGAGGTGGGAGTGGCGATGAGATGTGGAAGTGCTGACAAATCTGCTGTAAAGTAGCATCAATGTTATCGAAGTGCTGAAAACACTGTTGCTTGAATCGGGTAAGGCGCTCAAAGATGTCAGTGTGTGAAGCCGCCGCATGAACTGGACGAGAGGGTGGTGGTGGCTGAGACGGTGGGTGCTCATGATGTGGAGGGACATTATCAGTAATGTCCTCAGGGTCTCCCTTCTTGGCTGATTGGGCGAGGCGATACTGAGGAGGGTGGGTCCCTGGCGCTTCTCGATCATCCTCATACTAAGCATGCTCGAGATGCCTTGTGGGGACATCTGGCCAATAAGAGTAAGTGAGAATGATTGGGCTGTTGGGTTGAGGAGCCTGAAGTGCCGTGCCAGTCGAATCACGTAGGGGCCAATGGAGATGACGCCCCTCCGATGCCGCTCCGTCTAGTGGCAAATGGCAAGGGCAATAAAGTAGGCGAGGTCGAGTACATGCCTGTTCGCCATGCTCCATAGAAAGTAGGTATCGTGAGTGTTGACGACGCCGGTGCTCTGTCAACGTCCTGTCAAAGTGTGTGCCAAGATGGCGTGTAGGTACCTTAAGGAGGGAGAGAGCCGATGTCTTGGAGTAGCTCGGGTCATAGGTGTCAGAATCGGGGACCAAAGCGTACCAGCACTTCGAGGGAGAGTAGTGGATGTGGCGACGGAGAGTGTCGAGGTCGTTCTCATCCATGGACTTCTCTGTGTATAGGCCCAAAGCTATACCGAACTCGGGCACACTCAACTGGCGGACTAAACCATTGAGACGGAACTGGACTATTCCAGGATCATCAAAGTTGGTCATGACGTCTTAAACATGGAATGTCGAGAAAAGTTCAAGTGTGAGCTCAAGGTACGTCGGCTCAATATTCCAAAGAAGAGGTCCCGTGAATCGGTTGTCAGGAGTACTCATACATCGTCAGCTAATTGGACTTGTTCAAACGCTGTCTAGTCAATGTAGCTACCCACACCTAAAGGTCGGGCTCGTAGGATTTGGAATAGTTCCTTCTGATTGCCGGGTGGAAATTGGAGGTATGGGTAGCGAATTTCTACGGTAGGGCCAGAGGAAGACGCCCCTTTCCGCTTTTTTGAATCAAGAACGGCAGTTTTCTTACCACGTGAGCTTGACATGGTATACCTGCAAGAAGAACAAAGAATATAACATAACTAACTAACTCAAGAAGTAATCATGAAAATAGTTAAACTAACCAGTCCAACCAACAATATTCAGCAGTTTAATCTAAATGATAGAAGTTTATATAGCAATTGACATAATAAAAGTATGATTATTTTCAACATAAAATTACTAAACTAGACTCTTATGGGAACACACGAAAAGAATGAATGTATCAGAAAGCACTGACTAAAATGGAAAAGAATAAACGTATAAGCATGACTGTAGTGAGAAGCATGACTGTAGTGAGAACTATGAATATAAATAAAACATATATCAAATAAAACCATAAGAATCATAAAATTAGTAAAAGTGATGAAGGAAATAGAGAGAAAAGAGTAAACAAACGCTAAAAAGATGAGAATGGGTGTCGAAAATGGAGTTGGAGGCGGCGAACGGGCGTGGCAGGGAGACCGTGTGGACTTGCAGCGGCTGGGGTTAGGGATTTTGGGTGAAGAAGATGATGAATAGTGAAGGGTATTTATAGATTTTGGGACACACGGCCAGGGGACAAGCCCGTGTTCCCTAATTTTTGCCCGTGTAATTCGCGAATTTTGAATTTGGGTGCATTTGACATTTGGCCCACTCTCGTGTTCCCTGTGTGTGTGGGTGCACACGACCGTGTCGCACAGCCGTGTCTTTTTTCATTCGCTTCTCCCACGCCCGTGTATGTAGGCCCACGCCCGTGTTAATCTGACAGGTTCGATCACGGGTTCTAGACACGGGCGTGGCGAATGCCCGTGCTATTTTCTCAGGTTCAACCACGGTTCTACAACATGGGCATGTCGTACACCTGTGTTGTTTTGGTAGATTCGCCCATGGTCCTAACGCACGACCGTGGCCACTTATCACATCCCGTGTTGGGGAAAATTTCGCCCTGTTTTCACACGGCCTAAGGCATGCCCGTGTGCCTGGCCGTGTGTGCTTTAGAAAGCCTATGTTCCATGAGTCGGTTAGTATGTTAGATGTTAAAGCTAAAATTTAAAGAAATTAATATTGATAGTGCTCGGGTTGCCTTCCGAGAAGCTCTTATTTATAGTCTAAGCTCGACTTACCTCTCTGGTGAATGGTCATGGTGGTTCGAGGAGTTTATACTCCTCATTCCTGCTATGAATCCCATCAAAATAAGGTTTTAGGCGGGTATTGTTTACCTTAAAGGTGCCGAATTTGGGATGAGTTACCTGGACTGTACCAAATCAAAAAATGCTAAGTACCGTAAGAGGAATTTCTTCATTCGGTTTGGCAGTGTCAATGTGAGGATCTGCGGCATCTAATGAAACTTTATCTCCATCTTTAAGTTGATTTGGTGAGGCATTGAGCTCGTTCTAGCATTGTAACACCCCAATTTTTTGGGCCTGGAAGTATTGGGCCTTGAGTCTGGGTTTGGGTGGAAAACGACCCGAATAATTTGGATGTTATTATTATTTTGTATGTTTAGTTTAGTAATTAAATAAATTACGAAGGGTTTATGGTGTGGGAAAAAAGGCCCAAGAGTAAATTTAATTCGAGGCAATTCCTAAATTTTAATTTTGGGAGAGAGGGTTCTGGCGATATGGGCTTTTAAAGTTGATGTGGTAAAATATGACACAAAAAAATCTGGGGTAAAGTGGCATGTGGCGCCACCTAGGTGTTTGGGGAGTGACGTGTGGATGATTAGGGGGAGCCAGAGTTCAAGTCACAAGGTAAGCGTGTTGTTACTTTTATTTTTGTGTGCATGTACCGGGTATGTGATAGAGATTAAGTGGAAATTTGGCTAGGGCTTTCGAAAGGTTGGGCTATGGATATGATTGGCCATTAGGGCAAGCTTTATTTTCTTTTTGTTTTGTCGAATTAGGGTTAGCCACCTAGAGCCTTCACTTTCATTCTATTCTCTTCTCAGTATCTCAAAAAGTCGAAAAATGCAAAGTTAGATCTCCTGAGTGTCGAATTCTTCCTTCTCTTCTCCTCTCTTCTTCTATTTTCTTTTTCTCTTTCTTTTCTTCTCTAGCCGAAACATTCCTACCATTCTACTCATCTCCTCTTTCATTCCCATTCTTTTCTAAACCTCTATAGCTGATTGCCATAAAAGCCGAAATCCCAAAAGTTTTTTCTTGTGCCGATTTCTTCTAGGCAAAATCCTCCTATTTTCTTCATCTCTTTTGGTCGATTTTCACATCCTCTAAACCTCAACCCCTGTCGGCAATACCACTGCAAAAACCACCATACCAAGTCATCTTCCTTTTCACAGTTTCAAAAGCCGAAAACACCATAGTTATTAGGGACATATAGCCGAATCTTTAGATCTCTAAGATTTGATTTCTGCAAGTGTTTAAGGGCTGGATCTGCATCAGATCTGAGTAGAAATTGAAGTGGAATCGTTTTGGTTGAAAGAACCTGTGGTAAGTATTCAGATCTATTCTTTATTTAGGGTTTTAGAAAAGCCGAAATCCCTAAAGGCATAGGGAGGCTGTCGAATGGAGCTTAAGGCTCTGAGGGTTGTAACAATTGATTTGTTTTGGTGTTAGTGTGATCTAGAGGCTGCTAATCGAAGGCTTGGATAAGTGGAACGACTAGATCGAGATCTAGTCACTAGTTTTGGCAAAGGTAGGATCTTAAGGGTCATATGTATTGATGGCCGATTATGGTAAGTAAGTTTATGATGTTTGCCATTATACTTTGGATCTAATATGTCTAGTGACCGATTGTAGGATATTGTGGGAGATTTCGGTAGTAGTTGTCGTAAATCAGGTGTGTAAATGACACCCACTAGTAGACTAGATCGACAAAAGTCGAAAAGTCAAAATGCCGAAAAGCCGGCATTTCGAGAACTTGCGAGCATGCGAGTGCTTGTGGGATTATTTGTATTGATAATTTTGGTAACTTCAACGGTAAGATTGCAGAGTGCGCAATTTCGTGCACTTCGGTATATTTGGGCTTAATGGGCCGAAATTGGGTTAAATGGGCCAACGGGCCCAATTCGGTAAAAACGTTCGGTAAGTGTTTCTGTTAATACGTTAATAACTGTAATGAGCATGAAACCCTAAAAAGACTGATAAAATTACTGAAATACCTCTGTAAGGTAGAATTACCGTAATACCCCTAAAGGGGTAAGTTTACGATTATGCCCCTCGAGGGTAAATAACTGTTCTTACGCTATAATCTGACTGTCTTTCTGAAGCATGTCTGGTTAATTATATATTCTCTACATACATTCATACTGCATGGGGTTGGGTTTTGTTATGGAGGAAGAACTCGTTCTAGTGGTTGTACCACATATTCTGATATAAGCAGCTTTGCGCGGATTATAGTTAGTGCCTCAACTGGTGCTAACACTGTAAGTGTAGGGATGGCGTAGGTGATTTATTCCCCACAGGAAGTGTAGGGATGGACGGAGGCAAGTGCAGGGTTGGATGGGGTTATCATGCATTAATCATATGAGACTGTTTTGTTATGGGCCAACTGTGTTGAAATGGGCCCAACTGTGTTAATATGGGCAAGGCCCAACATATCTCAACTTGTAATAGGGCTACGGCCCAGATTGAGACTGATATGGGCTAGGCCCAGTATACTCTGATACTGTAAGGGGCTATGGCCCAGATTAATATTGATATGGGCTAAGGCCCAGTTAACTCTGATTTCTGAATAGGGCTTAGGCCTAGTAGAGCTTGAACTGATTTAGGCTCTAGTTGGGTTCACTTTACATACTGAGTTTTCCAAACTCATCTCCTTTTTCCCATCTTTGCAGGTGAGCCTTAGATCGGTGGACTTGGAGCTGGAGGGATTCAGAGTGGCCATGTGGACTGTTTAAAATAAGTGTTTATACCTTCACTTGTATTTTAGATTATTTCCTTTATGTTTTTGGGTTTTTAATTTGTAATAAGGCCGCTTTAATTATTTTTAGTATGTTTTGTTAGCTTAGATATGATATTGTTTCAATTGTTTGAAATTGAATAGCTCTAAGGCGCATTTTAAAAAGGTTACATGATTTCAAAATATCGCGATAACAAAACAAAGCTTCCGCAACGAAAACATTTTAAAAATTAATAACCTTTTTAAATGGTTTTAAACGAATTGGTTTTCCCTGAACAATCACTCAGTTAAAGTGTGGCAATGGTTGTGTGCATGTCTAGGATTGGATCCATGGAAAGCTGGGTACTTAAGTAGTCTAATTGACTCACCTCCTCTTTACTGGCATCCTACCTGGTGCACTGCTTCCATTCAGTTTAATCTATAACGAGGATATTCTATAATAGCCCAAAATTGGGTCTAGTTGGAACAGAGGTTTTGGGACCACAAAATCTGAGATATAAACAATTATTTTATGATTATTTTGAGATCTATGATATGATTGCATGATTGTGTGAAAATTTCGTGAAGAAATTCTATGCATAAAGTGCTTAATTCGAAGTTAGGGACTAAATTGAATAAGTTGCAAAACTTGCATTCTAGAAGTTTCTAGTATGAAATTGATTTGAAATATTAATTAGGAGGTCTTAAATAGCAATTTGACCAATTTCTAAGTTATGGACAAAAATTGGACATGGATGGAATTTTTGGAAAGTTTAGTAGTAAGGGTATTTTGGTCATTTAGGGGTAAAATGAATGAAAATACAAAATTAAAAGCCAATTTTGCTCATCTTCTTCACCATGGACGTGTATACCAAGGGAGACTCCATGGCTAGGGTTTTCAAGCTTCCCAAGCTCAATTGTAAGTCCGTTCTAACCCCGTTTTTCAAGTTCTTTACGTTTTTAGAGTCCCGGTAACTTGATTTAGCTTATGCTAGCAATAATTCAACCTAGGGTTCATATTTGGAAAAATACCCATAGGTAAAATTTGTGTATTCTGGTGTTTTATGATACAATATGAGGTTTTAAGTTATGTTAGACAACTTGTGCTACTCGGTTTTAAGTGAAAACGAGCAAAATGGCTTAATCGGTAAAAATACCTAATAGTCATAAGTATATGTTAGAGTGAGAATTTGATGTTGCCATAGAAGGGAAAAGTGATCATTATGTCATAAAACATAAGAATAAGGGATGAAGTTTAATTCCCGAGCCTAGGGGCAAAAGTGTAAATATGCAAAAGTTTAGGGGCAAAATTGTAATTTTCAAAAGTTTGAATTAAGGACTATTTTGAATAGTACATTAATTAAATAAGTAAAATATGATGTTTTAGATCCCGAAAAACGAGATTTGAACCTAGAATGAGAGAAAAATTGAAAATTGGGAAAGTTGGTAAAATGGCCGTTTTAATATCAAGGTAAGTTCATATGTATAATAAGCATTAATTTATGCATGTTTCAATGTAAAATTGATATATTTACTATGATTTTTGAGGTGTCCAAAGTATGTAAGTTGGTATGATAATAATACAATAATAATGCTGTAATTTATATTTGATAGTTAAATTTAGTGAATTAATTGAATTATGTTAAATTAAATGATTATGGTGCCAAGTTTATGAATTGATTTAAAAATATGTCTATGGTACATGAAGTGCATTGAATTATCATACATAAATGTGATTTCTATGATTATGGATATTATGGGAAATTGTAAGTTCATATGATTTTTAATAAGACAATGTGTAATTTAATGTTATTGCGTTGATATTAAATGAGATGTAAGTTTATATGTAAGTAATACATCACTATTACTTGTATTATGATATTTTATAAAAATATTGGAAATATGTTTGTGGATAATTACTTGATTAGTGAAATTGTTGGGAAAGAGAGAGAAATCCCGGTTGAACCTTCTGAAAGATTGGATGATACAGATGGTATGTAGCTAGGTCACATGTATAGTGCTGAGTGCACATCATGTGTACAAGAGAGCTACAAGACATTATGATGTAGCTAGGTCGCATGGGTGATACTATGTGTACACCATGTAGAAAAGAGAACTACGGGATATATGTAGCTAGGTCGCATGCGTGGTTCCAAGTGAAGGACACCATGTAGACAAGAGAGCTACGAGATAAACTGGCTAGGTGACATGGGTGGTACTAAGTGTTCACCATGTGTACAAGAAAGCCGAACTATATGATGGGTGGAGCTATGTGCTGAAACCACCAAGTATTGAGGATTGATCCGAAGTGTTCAATAGGAGACTCTCTCTATGTATTGCTTTGTGAGTTTTGTGATGAATAAGTGTAGAAACTTGGTTATGTGAATGATGTGTTCATTAAGTGACCAGGATGTGGTAAGGTTATAAACAAGTAAGTTATACATGAGGATGATTTTATGGTGACCTTGTGATCATGGGCCTATACTTGTGATGTATGAAATGTGGTGAAAATGATTTGTGATATGTATGTTAAAATGAGGTTAATACAAAGAAAGTGTGAAAGAGTGAATTAGCAATAAAACTGTTTTGGACAGTAGCAGTGACGTAAATTTGAAAAATCACCAAAAATATTATAAATTGAATCAGAGACTGAATGAGATATTATATTAAAGATTAATGAGTATATTTTCATATAAAAGAAACATACAAAGCAAAGGAGTTCTATATTTTGAGATATTTATGTTTTTGTGAGACTGATTCAGAATGATTACGTGATCCCCTGTTCTGACTTTGGAAAATCACAAAAATTTGGATAAAAATAATTAGAGTCTCAAAATTATATTTTTAAAATCCATAATGAGTCTATTTTCAAGATAAATCAACAAGAACATTATCCGAGTTCTGTACTGTGAGATAATTATTTTTTAGTGAAGAGAGGTCAGAACTGTTAGAAAGTGAAACAGGGGAAATTTTAATGAATAAACTGTACTAATTGGCTAAACCAAAAATTATGAAAATTTTATGATGGAAAGATATATGAGTCTAGTTTCAAGGGAAATTTACGGATCTTAATTTGGAGCTCTGTAGTTCGAATTATAAATAATTAAGTGACTATGACTCGTGTGGACAGTTTGATGTGAACATTTATTAGTAAATTGTGAAATCGCACTTACAAGAATGCTATATACATTAAGGATGTGGAATGGAGAGGAGGAGGAGGAAAATAAATATATGTGGAATACATGGAAACTATGGTATATGAAATATTGATATAATGAAATAAATGATATGTGTTTATAAGAAAACAAAAGAGAATGTTATGTATCATGACATGTATATATATATATGACTAGTCTCAATGTAATGCTTGTTGGGTATGGAATTGAATTGAAATGTTTCAGGCAAACATGTTATTCTGCGCATCTGAATCATGGTATTTTATAAAGATATGATCTAGCTTTAAATATGAATGCTTGATGATTAAGCTGAAGATATTTGGTAAGATGATAATCTTGGTATAAATGTATAAGTGGTACTATAATAAACAAGGTAAAATGAGTATGAGAGACACATGTATGATGACATACAAATGCTATGTTTGTGGTTTAATTGAGGATGTTTAATCATTAAATGAATACCATGTTATATGCTTTTGATTTTGTATAAGTGTGTAAGAGATCAAGGTTGACCAAAGCTTGGAAAATAGCCTAGGTATATTCCACACAGGCAGAGACACGGCCATGTGTCTCAGCCGTGTATGGAACACGACTTTGGGACACGGGCGTGTGGAGCCTTAAAGCATGAAATTTCCAAGATTTTTGTAAGTTCTCGGTTTAGTCCCAAACCCTTTCTAAAGTATGTTTTGGGCTCCGTAGACTCAAATAAGGGACTATGTGTAAGAGAATGAACGCTTTGAAATATGAATAAAATTTTATGGCTCGTATTTTAGTTTAATGTTTGTATGTTTGTCTGGTAACGCCTCGTACCTTAGCCCGGCCTCGGATACGGGTAAAGGGTGTTACATATTCTTTAAACACTAAGAAAGACTTTAGATAAAACATGACCTATACAGTAACGCTTCAATGTGACACACCAAATTCGGTAGTAACGTCTGGGCCGGTTTTGGGGTGTTACAGGCATAGTTTTGGTTTATCATGTTTTCTCAGTTTAAATGTCAGCCATTCATCTAACTCCTCGATTCGTAACCTTCGTTCTTCATGGGTAGATTCTTTGTTGTGGATTGAACATGGCTCATGTGTGTCCTTCGAACTTATTTCCTGCAAAATAGGTTGCACTGTATGATCAGTCTTAGTAGAACAATTTGTACAATCACCTTCAATTTTCGATGTGTTGTTCAGGTTGCGAGCTTGAAGGTTGATTGTTTCGTTTCCTACACGAAGTGTGAGTTCACCTGTGCCAACGTTAATAATTGTTCTAGCAGTTGCTAAAAAGGGCCTTCCCAAAATTAAAGGAACATTACTATCCTCTTCTATGTCTAAAACAACAAAATCAACTGGGAATATAAATTTGTCAATTTTAACGAGTACGTCTTCAATGATACCCTTAGGAAATCTGACAGTTTTATCTACTAATTGAATGCTCATCCTAGTTTGCTTAGGTTTCCCTAGACCTAGTTGCTTAAACAATTTGTAAGGCATAATATTGATACTAGCTCCTAGATCAGCCAATGTATTATTAACATCTAAACTACCAATTAAACAAGGAATCATAAAACTCCCTGGATCTTTTAGTTTTTTAGGTAGCTTATTCTGAAGAATGGCTAAGCAAACCGTGTTTAGCTCCACATGCGACCTTTCATCTAACTTTCGTTTATTTGCTAGAAGATCCTTTAAAAATTTGACTGCGTTCAGCATCTGTGAAAGTGCTTCAACAAAAGGTAGTTTAATATTTATTTTCTTTAAAAGTTTAAGGAATTTACCAAACTGTTCGTCTGAGCAGTCTTTCCTTGTCGCATTGGGGTATGGCACACGAGGTTTATATTCTGTACTTACCGATTTTTGTTGGTTTTGGCCTACCTCATTCTTACCTTTGCTTACCACCGGTTCTGGCCTTGGTTTTTCCACTAACCTTTCCTCATAATGAATGGAAATTGCGTTGAGTTGCTCCATTGGGTTAGATTTAGTGTTGCTTGGCAGGCTACCTTGTGGTTCTTCGGAAATCAACTTGGCGAGCTGTCCAATCTGAGTTTCGAGCTCTTGGATTGATGCTTGTTGATTTTTGAGTGCCATCTCGGTATTCTGAAAATAAGTTTTTGACACCGTGATAAATTTTGTTAACATCTCCTCAAGGTTTGGCTTCTTTTCTTGCTGGTAAGGTAGTTGTTGAAAAGCCGGAGGATGTTGTGGCCTTTGATTTCCTTGACTGCCTACGAGAAATTAGGATAATTCCTCCAACCTGCATTATAAGTGTTACTATATGGGTTATTTTGGGGTCTAGAGTTATTGTTACCCATATATTGAACTTGTTCCTCCTCGATGCTAGGGTTGAAGGGTTGATATTCTGTGCATCCTTCTCCTCCATTTGAGTCGCACCTCATCACTGGTGAACCTGTGAAGAACTAAGGAAACCATCAATTTTCATATTCAAGAGTTCTAACTTATTCGAGAGCATGGTGACCGAATCGACGTTATAGACGCCGGCTGTTTTCGTTGACTTTGTCCTCATGACTTGCCACTGATAGTTATTCAGTGACATCTCCTCTATAATTCATAGGCATCTTCAGGTGTCTTATTATTGACGGTTCCTCTGGCGGCTGCATCAATCATCTGCCGAGTCGAAGGATTCAGGTCATTATAAAACGTTTGAACCTGTAGCCAAAGCGGTAATCCATCCCTCACCTTCTCAAAAGGTCCTTATATCTCTCCCATGCATTGTAGAGTGTTTCTAAATCCATCTATACAAAAGAAGAGATATCATTACGTAATTTAGCCGTTTTAGCCGGTGGAAAGTATTTTAATAAGAATTTTTCAGTCATTTGTTCCCAAGTAGTGATTGACCCCCGCGGTAAAGAATTCAACCATTGTTTAGCTTTGTTTTTCAATGAAAAAAGGGAATAACCGAAGGTGAATGGCGTCATCAGAAACGCCATTAATTTTAAAGGTATCGCAAAATTCTAGGAAATTTGCCAAGTGAGCATTGGGATTCTCGTCTTGCAAACCATCAAACTGAACAAACTATTGTATCATTTGAATTGTGTTAGGTTTCAGTTCAAAATTATTTGCAGCAATAGCAGGTCTAACTATGCTCGATTCAGTTCCTGTTAGAGAAGGTTTAGCATAATCATACATAGTGCGCGGAGCAGGATTTTGATTTACTAGATTAACAGTAATGCAGGAGGTATCAGGTTTTCCTGATTTTCAGCCATCTCCTTGGTTATGGTTTGAATATCGTCCTCTTTCTCGTTCCCTGTGTATCTTAAGCTCCGCCTTATTTCTCTTTGGTTTCTGCGAACTGTACGATTGATCTCATTGTCAAAAATTAATGGTCCTGACGGGTTTCTTCTAGTCATAAACTATAAGAACCTGCTAGAAAAAGGGAAAAAAAAGAATTAGTAATAAAAATTAGAATAAAATTTAAATTGCAGTAAAAGTAAATGGCTAAAGTAATAAAAATCGAGTGTTCCTAATATCTTAGTTTCCTGGCAACGGTGCCAAAAACTTGATACGTGATATTCATGACAGGTTTTAAATATTTATAATGAATCGTTCTTGAAACTAACTATTATCACGATGAAGGCAAGTGTACCTACTGAACAGTAGTATAGCTTTAGCAAGCCGGATTATTGAACCCAAAGGAACTAAAAGTACTAGTATCAACTTTTTTATTATTATCTAGCCTAAAAAATAAAAGGGTTTTGTTTATCTAACTAATTAATTAAACTAAGAAATCACAGAAAAAGAAATTTGGGGAAAATACTTTTTTGGAAAACTCGATTGATTGAGACAATACCTAAGGAAAAATCCACCTAGACTTCACTTGTTATTTGACTCTGAATCGGACGATTTATTCATTGAACTTGTTCCGTAGAGATCCCTAGGTTATATTATTATCTCTCTCGAGACTAACAACGTCTAACCCTAGTTTGAATAATTGAAATCTCTTTCTAATTAACTCCCTAGGGTTTCATTAACTCGATCTATGGATCCGCTTATTAGGTTTCACCCTAATCCGGTAAAATCTTGTCACCCTATCTTTAGGCACTCAACCAACTCCGCTTAATTATGACAAATTTACTTTTAGACAGGGTCTATTCCTTCTCTGAATAAGAGCTAAACTTGAATCAATATCCTGGAATATCAAAATAAGAATTAAGAACACATAATTAAGAACAAGTCAAATATTTATCATACAATTCAGATAATAATAACAAGATCCGTCTTAGGTTTCATTCCCCTTAGGTATTTAGGGGTTTTAGTTCATACTAATGAAAGAAAACATCTCAAAAGAATAAAAATAACAAAACATAAGAAAACCCAAAACTCCTGAGGGAATTTGAAGGGAGATCTTTAGTCTTGATGGTGAATCCGGCTTCTGAGATGGATCGATCGGCTTTCCTTGAGCAATTCCTTGCTTCCTCCTGTCCGTCCCCCCTCTTCTCCTCTTCTAGGGTGTATTTATAGGCTTTGGAATGCTTAAGGGACCTCAAAATTGGCCTTTTCTGAATTGGGCTAAACTTGGGCACGGTAGGGACACGCCCGTGTGACACGCCCGTGTACGATTGCTTAAGGCCGTGGTCAAGGCTGTTAAATGGGCACGGACGTGTGATCTACCCGTGTAAATCTTACTTTGACCTTGCCAAAGGGACACGACCATGTGGTTTGCCCTTGTGAGGAAGTCCAGGCCATGTTGATTTCATACGTTGGCCCATTTTCTCCATTTTTGGCCTGTTTCTCGTTCCTTTCACTCTCCTATGCTCACCTAAGTATAAAACATGAAATTAAGGCATTAGAGCATCGAATTCACCAATTTTAAGGAAAAATCATCCATAAAATGTGTTAAGCATGGGATAGAAATATGTATAAATTACGGTTTATCAAATATGATAACTGTTTTCCCTATTTTGTCGGCATCAAGGGCAAAGAGCGTTATCTACTACTTTCTTCTATTTGAGATTGACTAATGAAGGGATGAAATTCCAAGATATTCTCCATACTGTTAATGTAACTTTTGAAAGGATGTATAGCTTCCAAAATTTTCTGTAAAAGTTATTAGTCTTGGTCTGTAAATAAAGATTACTAGGATCCTCGCTAGTCTCTTGTAATAGTTTATAGGCACTCCTTACCGAGAAATTACCAAACAACTCCCCTTCCAAACTTGAAAGACCTTGTGTATTAACTGTGCCAGTGGGATTTGCAAAATTTTCCTCGCAATTTCCAGTTGAAAGGTAGTCGTTACAACATCTGTGTTCCACGTTCTATTTATTGGTTTCTATTAGATCTGATACTAACTTGATGTTTTCTTGATTTGCATGATATTGCAATGATCTGTTTCATTTCCTGATATCCACAAATCTCCCAATACAGAAATTTTATCACCTGTTCCAACCCTCCAGTATAAGCCTTTCTGTAACACCCCAATCCCGTATCCGTCGCCGGAATAGGTAAAGGGGCACTACCGGACTTGAAACTCATATCAGAACAGTAAATTTTTTTTTGAACATTCCTTTAGATAAGTACTAAAGACATTCAGGGATACAATTTAAACTTCTATAAGTATACATTCAAAAGATGCCATTTCCGCATGGCTTATATACATTAACCAAAACATTCTTCGGCCACTGGTCTATTCTATACATGCCATAAAATAATTCTAAACATAACAGTAACAAGCAGTGGATAGTGATAGTGTGACTAGTTGCTGACGATCCCCGAGCCTGTAGCTTCGAAATGAGATCTATAAAACAGAGGAAACAAAGTAAACGGAGTAAGCATTACAATGCTTAGTAAGTTTTAAGCAGTGTCAACAGATAACAATCAAATTATAACATAGTTGTTCCTATTTTTATTTCACTCTTCCTTCGGCATACCATCCCTTTACCGAATATGCACATCTCATCATATACAATAGGCAGATAAACTTTCACATAAAAGTGATGTGACATATATATATTGTATAATTTCACATAACCTCTCACACTGATCTGATGTCACATAATAATAGGAATAGTCTCATAGATTGCTCACGTATGCATCACATAACTACCTTATGATTTAGTGCAAGTCAAGCTCACATATAAACTTGGAGTACATACCTGTTTAACCTTTCGCGTTGAATATATTTATAAGCAATTCTTATTACGAAGTCTTATAGCTTTAACCTCTACTCGGATTATCGGCGAGACCTTTAGCTCAGATGAAATCTCCACACGAAGTTATCGGGTCTTACCCGGACAAAATCTCCACACGTAGTCATCGGGTCTTACCCGGACATAATCTCCACATGTAGTCATCGGGTCTTACCCGGAATATATTTCCATGTTTCATGTACATTTAATCACATGTTACAACATTCACATCGACTGTCATATTTGTAATTCATTTGCCTCATCAATATCTAATAATACACACCTTTCACATTTGGTCATTCGGCCACAATATACACACATCTCCTACATATTTCACACTAGCCATTCGGATTTACCACATATACATATCTCATACATATTTCACACTAGCCATTCGGCTTTACCACATATACATATCTCATCCATATTTCACATTAGCCATTCGGCTTTACCACATATACATATCTCATACATATTTCACACTAGCCATTCGGCTTTACCACATATACATATCTCATACATATTTCACACTAGCCATTCGGCTTTACCACATTTACATATCTCATACATACTTCACATTAGCCATTCGGCTTTACCACATTTACATATCTCATACATACTTCACATTATCCATTCGGCTTTACCACATATACATATCTCATACATATTTCACATTAGCCATTCGGCTTTACCACAAATACATATCTCATATATATATTTCACATTAGCCATTCGGCTTTACCACATATACATATCTCATACATATTTCACATTAGCCATTCAGCTTTACCACATATACATATATTTATCTTGTGCATCAATTTCAGCAATAGCTTATAAGCAACTCAAATAGTTTCATCAATGTTTACAACAAATTCACATATTCACTACAAGCTGTTTTCCTGAGCAATAGTCACTAAATTATTTATAACTGGAGCTACAAAACTCAAAATCAATTGCCGTTATTTTTCCCTGAATATAGACTCATGTATCTTCCATCCATAAAATTTTCAGAATTTTATGTTTGGCCAATCAATACCAGATTTTTCTTAAAGTTTCCCCTGTTTCACTATTTGACTAATCTGACCACTCTTCACTACGAATCAAATTTCTCATTGTAAAGAATTCAAAATATGTTCTATTTGATTTCATTTGAAACTAGACTCATTAAGGAGTCTAATAATATAAATTTTATCTTATAACCATTTTTGTACAAATTATAATGATTTTCTAAAAACAGAACAGGGGATTTCGGAGTCATTCTGACACTGTCTCACACAACTTTAAATATCTCTTTATAGGAAATTTCTTTGCTTACACAGTCTCTTTTATAAGAAACTAGACTAATTAAGATTTGATTACATATTTTATTCAGCCTATAATTCCACACCAACAATTTATAGTGATTTTCTAAAATCACATTACTGCTGCTATCCTAAGCAAATTATTACAATTTGCTCTTAAATTTCCAAGTCCAAACACTTATAACTTACCATTTGAGTTTAAGGCATATCATGGCCACATCATATCTTATTAAATCAACTCATTATGTCCTATTATGATTGAATTTACTCAACGTTTAATCACTTAAAACTTACCTCGGAAGTGGTCGACGACTAGATATCCACGGCTATTCGTTTACTTTCTCTTTTCCCCTATCCGACTTTGATCCTCTTTGCTCTTAAGCTTAAGTAAAACAATAGATTTGCTTAAGTACTTAACTAATATTATTCACTTGACAATCACATTTGGCAATCGCATATCATTTAATCTATATCTAAAACAATAGATTTTGATATGTATCATATTTAATAAAACATGCCATGACTCGATTTCATGCTTATTTAATTTATATCTAATTCACATTCACAAGCAAGGAGTCACTTAATTTATCATGCTTCCTTATACATGAATTTAATCATATTGCCGAATGTCCTTATGTGTACATGGTACATACATAAGGCATATATATACCTATATATGACCATTACAATTTAAACATTTAATTTTAATCGGCAAGCTTTATTTCAACTATTTAAGGTGCAAACCAATTATGTTATTCATTAACATTTCGTCATATTAAATCTTTGATTAACCAATTTAACACATACCAAAATCCAATCATACATCTAACCTTTATCTCAATACTAAACCGAGTTACAAGATTATACATTACACTAAGCATATCATTAAACATACCTATTCAATTTAGCTAATTTCATAGCTGATTAATCACCTTACCCCACATTACTCAATGCCGAATATCAACCCAACATCACAAGCATAATCACCATGAAACTTACCTTAATACACATATATGCATGTTCACATTCATCACATTGGCCATTATAAGCAAAACAACCATTCAAAGCTCACTTCAATTATTTAACAAATAAAACTAATGTTTAATACTATCTCCCAATTTGGTATGAGTTACCGAATGAAATTAAACTCCTAATTCATGCACTAAAATCACATTCGGCACAAGCAAACTTCATTTCAATTATGCCACTCTTAAACTTATCCATAATACCCTAAGTTCATTTAGTAGCTAGGCAACAATTATACAAAAACAACAAGCATTTAACAACAATGTACTTAACCAATTTCTTAAGCATACATTCGGTAATATATATATTAATGACTAAAACACTTAGGCCAATTCTAAAACATCCACAAATCTTCATGCTTACATGCCATAACCGTATGGTTCTTATTACACTTAGACCACAAAATGCATAAATTTCACAAATTCTACTTACTATCATAAGCTCAATTTCGGCTAACACTCAATTAAATACTTACAATTTAGCACTAATTTAGCATTTCAACATAGCCGATTGTCATTAAGCAATTAAGCCACAAACATTTAATTT
The DNA here is from genome assembly GCF_007990345.1 of Gossypium hirsutum. Lineage (NCBI taxonomy): Eukaryota > Viridiplantae > Streptophyta > Magnoliopsida > Malvales > Malvaceae > Gossypium > Gossypium hirsutum. The sequence continues at coordinate 15,768,541 of NC_053425.1, forward strand.
TACCAAGCTCAACTCATCTATAATCAACCCTCAATACACTAAAGCATCCAAAAACAACATCAAAGAAATACAAACATCCATGACCAAATGTCATCTTCATAACTTTACAAAAACATTTGCCATGAGCTAGCTTCTATACTTGATGACCACTCCAAATATACAAAGATTTTCAATGAAAGAGCATTAACATACCTTAATATTAACCTAAGATGACCGAATGCTTCCCTCCCTTCTTCCTCTTTTCATTTCGGCCAAGAAGAACCGATTTCTCCTTTCCTTTTTCCTCACCCTTTCATTCTTCTTTTTTTTTATTATCCTTCTTATTTCTTTTATTTATTTCCTTTCTTTTACATAAAATAATAACCATTTCATTAAGATTTACTACATATTTTAATATATGTACCATCATGGCCGGCCACTATGTATAAAAAAAGGAGTATTTGACATGCAAAACCATTGTTTTCACTACATGCTTTAATAGATCCTTATAGATTAACTTATCACATTTCAAAAGTGTCACACATAAGTCCTATTAACTAAATTCACATGCAATCGACTAAATCGAAGCTTAAAACTTTCACACATTCATATTCACACATTTTAGACAATATATATCATATTCAAATACTTTAGTGACTCGGTTTAGCGGTCCCGAAATCGCTTCCCGACTAGGGTCAATTTAGGGCTGTCACACTTTCTCCAAGAGACCTCTTGCCGCCCAGACGCTTCTTCAAGTAAGCGAAGGTAAATTCCCTAACTGAGCTTTATAAAAATTTGAGTTGGGAAAATATTTTGCTTTCAAGACACGCGCTAATAATGAATTTGGAAAATTAACAAGACGCCAACCTTGTTTTGCTAATAGCACTATATAAAAATTTGCAAGATCACGAAAACCAAGTCCACCATCTTCTTTTAACGAACATAATTCCTTCCAAACGCACCAATAAACGCCTTTTTTATTTCGACCTCTTTGCCACCAGAATTTAGCTATAATTCCCTCTAACTCGGTTCACAAGGATTTAGGGAGTAAAAACCAAGCCATAGTGTTAGTAAGGATAGACTGTAGAATGGCTTTAGTGAAATTTTTTTTTCCTTCTTGTGAAAGATGTCTTATACTCCAATTGTCGATCCTTTGTTTGAATCTATCTTTCAAAGCTTGGAAAGACGACCTTTTCTTCCTTCCCACCAAATTTGGATGCCCTAAATACCGTTCTGGATCTGTTGATATTTGTACCCTAAGGATGTTTGAGACTGATGTTTTGACCCCATCTTGTGTATTTGAACAGAATAACATCGTTGACTTTTCATAATTAACAGACTGTCTTGAGCATATTTCATATTATTTTAAAATCGATTTGAGAGATTGCGCTCCTCCTTCAGTAGCTTCTGTAAATAGAATGCAATCGTTCACAAAGAGTAAGTGAGAAATAGATGGCCCACCTCGACTTGTTTTCACTCCTTTAAGAATTTTCCTCTTAGTCACTATCCTCATCGGGCTAGAAAGACCCTCCCGACAGAATAGAAACAAAAACGGACTTAAGGGATCTCCTTGTCGTAAACCTCTAGAAGGATAAAAAGTCTCCTCTGTATTTCCATTAAGAACAAAAAAATACGAAACTGTGGACACACTTTTCATTAGAGACTCGACCCATCCTGCATCAAACCCCATTTTTTTCATAATCTCTTCCACAAAATTCCATTCATCTCTGCATATGCCTTGCTCATATCTAACTTTACCGCCATTAGACCCTTTCTTCCCAACTTCTTTTGCTTTAAGGTATGCAATTTTTCATATGAAAGCAATACATTGTCAAAAATCAACCTCCCTTGTAACACCCCTTACCTTTACCCGAGACTGGGATGAGCCACGAGGCATTACCAAACACAAACATGGACATTTTGAAAAAATAGGTTATAAAATTTCATTTCCAATTTAAAACTAATCAAACAAAATCACATTGTCCTTATTATGGACTTACGAGGACCAAAACATGCGTTAAAAGTGGTCCAGGACTAAACTGAGAACTTAAGAAAATTTTAGAAAAATTTCTAGGTTTAAACCTCACATGCCCGTGTGGAGGCAATGCACACGCCCGTGTGCTTTGGACACACCTGTGTGCTTTGGACACGTCTATGTCCTTCACCCATGTGGATTTATTTTTCATTTTGAACTGCAGGGGTTTTCACACGGCTGAGCACACGCCCGTGTCCCTCACACGGCCACGACACACCCGTCGTATGCAAAAACCTGGACATTCTGTTTATGACGTCATCATTCATTTAGGGGTACACGGCCAAGGCACATGCCCATGTGCAAGGCCGTGTCCAGACGGTTGAGACACACAGCCATGTCTCTACCCGTGTGTTTACTACCATGCCCATAGGGACTGACTGTGTGTCACACAGTCGTACAACATGCCCATAGGGACTGACCGTGTGTCACACACGGCCTAGACACATGCCCGTGTGTCTACTCGTGTGGACCATTTTGTAGGCTATATTCCAAGCCTTTAGTCACCCTCAAACATCTATACACACGAATATCTTCCTTGGACATCTATCATGGTATAAATGTACCTTTAAAACCTTCTTAGCCAAGGTCATGCATGTTGCTTCATGTCTATTCTTAACCTATATTGATAGTACCCTCTTTGCTTTAGGGTTACCATTTTACAGACCATATTATATTCTTAGCTCATTTCATAAATCATGCCAATTATGACTTAAACCATCTTCAAGTGATTTGGCCACATTACACATATCCATTCATGGTGTACCGCATTAACCATCTCATGAAACATTCAAGCATATACATGCGCAATTAGTAGGTTTACAACCTACATCAATATGGACCATAACTCATGGCCATACACAAAATGAATAAGCATATCATTTAAGCCCTTACATTGGCTAGCCAAATGACACATATAACAAAATGACCAAGAATCCTATACATGCCATTATAACAAAATAAAAGTTTCTATATACCCAAACAAGACAAATTGATAGTGTTGACAATGCTTCAACCGTCTTCCAATCTTCACGAGTCTGCGAGCTCTACAAGACAAGGAAGATGGAAGGGGGTAAGTATTTACATGCTTAGTAAGTTCGGATAACGGGAAACTAAACTTGCCGGTTATTTAGCATACAATCATAATAGATATTTATGCCAACATGCATAGTATAATTTCCCTATCATATACACTCGACCATCAAGTTAGTCTCAGGCAAATACATTATAATATTAGTCTTAGATGAGCTCATCAATTCAAGCATTTCTATTCTCATTTCTCATTTTAAACCTGTTGAATTTCTCGGGATCTCGATGTCTCATTTACCATCAAATCATGCAAGGGATCATTTTAAATATGCACTCCCGTGAACCTCGCTCTTACGGTGGGATTACCAGTCCAGGCTAAATCCACCGTAATATAAACTCACAGAGCAATGTCGGGATTACCAGTCTAGGCTAAATCCTTTACAATGACATATACTCCTATGAGTTCGGATCTGTATTACCAGTCTAGCTAAATTCAGATCCTAGTCGACTAACCTGTCTAGGCTAAATCCATTTCAGCGCACATATTCTTCGGGAGGCTAGATCACTATAGGATCACCCGTCTGGGCTAGACCCTTTCTATCATTAATTCATTTTCGAGAAATCCATCAGATATCATTTTTATTCAACCAGGACATTTCATTGTAACATCAATTTTTTTTCATGAATTATCATATATTGTATATCAATATTATAATTTATACATGAACTTACATGTTTAATGTATTTAAAATAGTTTACGTTCGAGTTACGCGAACTTGCTTGGTAATTGTTTCGAATTCGTATTTTGGTTACTCCGAAACCTTTTGTTTTCCTCGGTCGACTTTCGAAGTTGGTCTCTTGGGGTCTGTATAAGCAACAATAAATTATCAATACATCACACTATTCGTTTGATGCCTAAATTTTACCCTTGGGCAAAATGACCATTTTTCCCCTAACATTTCACGTTTTTACAAATTAGTCCTTTAAGCTCGTATAATGAAATACATGTAATTTCTTAGATACCCAAGCCTAGCCAAAACTACCATAAACTCATACTAGACCACATTTTCCTCTATTTCACATTTCTACCACATAGTTTATACCTTTTACAAAAAGGTCCCTTAAGTCATTTCCATGGAAATCTACTTATTAAAAGTTGTTTACTATACTTTAAACTCTCATATTCCTCTATAAATCATCAAAACACAAGCATCTCATGCATGGGTAAATTTCTAAGTATGAACCCTAACTTGGAATATGGGTTGAAATAGAGAGTGTGTGTTACGAGGATTTCAAAAATACAAAGAACATTAAAAACGGGGCTAGGGAACACTTACTATTGAGCTTGGAAATGTTGAAAACCCTAGCTATGGTTTCTCTTCAAAATTCGGAAGCCATGGAGAAGAAATGGCTGAATTTTGCTTCCTTTTTCCCTTTTTATTAATTTTATTACCAAATGACCAAATTGCCCTTCCTTACTAAACTTTCAAATTTTTCCATGTATGCCCATTTTTGTCCAAAAACTTAGAAATTGGACAAATTGCTATTTAAGACCTCCTAATTAATAAGCCAAAGCAATTTCATCCAATTTGCTTCTAGAACCAAAGTTTTACAGCTTATTAAATTTGGTCCCCAATTACCAGTTGGACACCTTATACATAGAATTTCTTCCTGAAACTTTAACACATGCTTATTTTCATATCCTAGACCTCATAATAATCATAAAAAAAGTATTTTAACGTCGGATTGGTGGTCCCAAAACCACTATTCCAACTAGGTCCTATTTTGGGATGTTACATTTTTCCCCCTTTAGGGACTTTTGTCCTCGAAAGTCTTACCAGTAAACAGGTTCGGATATTGACTTCTCATGGCTTCTTCTTGTTCCCATGTGGATTCTTCCACTCCATGTCTATGCCATAAAACTTTCATCAAAGCTATATTCTTATTCCTGAATCGTTTTAACTTCTCGACCTAAAATCTTGACTTGTTCTTCATTATAGGTCATATCCGGTCTAATTTTAACTTCATTCGGTGAAATCACATGTGAGGGGTCTGATCTATATCTACGCAACATGGACACATGGAATACATCATGAATCTTTTCTAACTTGGAAGGCAACGCTAATCGGTAGGCTAGTGATCCAACTCTTTCGATAATCTCATATGGTCCGATAAATCTTGGACTCAGTTTGCCCTTTCGACCAAATCTCAAGACCTTTTTCCATGGAGATACTTTTAAGAACACTTTATCTCCAACTTGAAACTCAATCTCTTTTCTTTTCAAATCAGCATATGACTTTCCTATGCCGCTTTCAAGTAATCTCGTATCACTTTTACCTTTTTCTTAGTTTCCTTGATCAAATCAACCCCGTGAATCTAGTGTTCTTTGAGTTTTGTCCAATACAACGAAGTTCTGCACTTCTGGCCATACAACGCCTCATAAGGTTCCATCTTTAAACTCGTCTAGAAGTTGTTGTTGTAGGAAAATTCCACCAAAGGCAAGTATTTTTCCTAGCTACCCTGAAATTCAAGTACGCAACACCGTAACATGTCCTTGAGAATCTGAATCGTCCACTCAGACTGACCATCAGTCTGTGGGTGGAATGCCGTACTAAAACTCAACTTTGTACCCAAGGCTTCTTGTAGTTTCTTTGAAAATCTCAAAGTGAATCTCGGGTCCTTATCTGAGTTGATCGACAACAGTACCCCGTGTCGTCTTACAATCTCAGATATATACAAGTCGTTCAATCTATCTAGAGAGTAATCTGCCCGTACCAAAATGAAGTGAGTTGACTTCGTTAAAATCAACCACAACCCAAACAACATCTTTCTTTTTTGGGGTTAACAGTAATCCAGTCACGAAATCCATGGTAATCCTATCTCATTTCTATTCGGGGACCATCACAGGCAGTAATAAACCTGAAGGTACTTGACACAAATTCAAAGATGTCTCTTTTCATACCATTCCACCAGTACATTGTCTTTAAATCATTGTACATCTTAGTACTTCTCGGATGAATAAATATAGGGCTATCATGTGCCTCTTGCAAAATTTTTTGAATAAGTTCATCATCTTTGGGTACACAGACCCTATCTCGAAACATCAAGCAACCATTAGGACCAATCCGAAAGTCTGATTCAACGCCCGTCTCACATTGTGCTCTATTGACTTGCAAGCCACTATCATTGATTTGAGCTACGCAAATTTCTTGGAGAAAGGTCGGTCTGGCTCTTAACTCTGCCAAAACCAAACCATTATCAGACAATGTCAATCGTGTGTTCATAGCCCTCAATGCAAATAAGGACTTCCTACCCAAGGCATTAACGACACATTCGCCTTTCCCAGGTGATAATCAATTATCAGCTCATAATCTTTAATTAGCTCTAACCATCTTCATTGTCTTAGATTAATTTTTTTTGAGTCATCAAGTACTTCAGGCTTTTGTGATCGGTGAATACGCGGCAAGTTTCACCATACAAATGGTGTCTCCAAATTTTCAAGGCAAATATAATGGCAACTAACTCCAAGTCATGTGTTGGATAATTTTTCTTGTGCGGCTTTAGTTGCCTCGAAGCATAGGCTAATACTTTGCCCTCTTGCATAAGCACGCAACTCAGTCCATTCAAGGATGCACCACTATAAACTACGAATTATTTTCCCGGCTCGAGTTGCATTAAAACTAGAGCTTCGGTCAGCAACGTCTTCAATTTCTCGAAACTCTACTGACACTTTTCTGACCATTCAAACTTAATATCTTTTTTGCATCAACCTTGTCAAAAGAGTTGCAATCATCGAAAACCCTTTCAGGAAGAGTCGATAGTAACTGGTTAAGCCTAAAAAGCTTCAAACCTCGGTTATGTTCTTCGGCGGCTTCCATTTGACAATAGTAGATATCTTATTTAGATCAACTTAGATGCCTTCACCCGAAACAATGTGACCTAATAATCCTACCTCTCGGAGCCAAAACTCACTCTTGCTAAATTTAGCATACCAGTATTTGTCCCGTAAAGTCTGTAAAAAAGTTCTCAGATGTTCCGCATGTTTAGCCTCATCCTTGGAATAAATCAGGATATCATCAATAAATACAACAACAAACTTGTCTAAGTATGGCCAAAATATCCTATTCATCATGTCCATAAACATACCGGAGCATTCGTCAATCCAAAGGGCATCACAAGAAATTCGTAATGGCCATACCTCGTTAGCCAGATCTCAAATCTATTTTGGAAAACACAATGGCTCCCCTCAACTAATCAAACTCGGTTGGTGCCATATTGTACGGGGCAATAGAAATAGGTGTTGTTCCTGGCACTAGCTCAATACCAAACTCTACTTCTCTAACAGGAGGCAAACCAGGAAACTCTTCTGGAAACACATCTGGATATTCATGTACTATTGGCATCGACTCAATCTTCAACTCTGACTCTTTAGTATTCAGTACAAAAGCAAGGTAGGCTTTATACCCTTTTCTCATATACCTTTGAGCCATCATTGAGGTAATCACAACCGGTGGTGTATTCAACTCACTTGAGTCAACTCGGAGAACTTCCCCATCTGAACATTTTAATACAATATACTTGCTACCACAATTTACTGTCACATCATGAATGGTCAACCAATCCATGCCAAGTATTACATTAAACTCATCGAACGGGAAAAGCATAAGGTTAGCCAGAAAACAATGACCTTGAATCGTCAAAGGACAGTTCTTACAAACTTTATCGACTAAAATAGACTTGCCTAGAGGGTTCGACACCTTAATCACAAATTCCGTTGGTTCCACAGACATATTCATGCTAGACACCAATTTCATGCAAATGTATGAATGGCTCGATCCTGGGACAATCAAGGCAATAACATAAGTATTATAAAGAGAAAATGTACCCGTAATGACATCGGGAGCTGAAGCCTCCTCTCTATTGCGTATCGCGTAAGTTCTCACTGAGGCTCAATCCTCTGATTTTGCAGTAGTATCCTTGGAAACATTTCAACTGCCACTTGCACTTCCAGGATGTCTCAGAGATCTACCTCGAGAAATAAGAGTATTAGGCTTTGGGGCTAATTCTACCTCTTTATTGGCTCGTTTCGGGCAATCTCTAAGGAAGTGGTCAAGAGAACCACATCTGTAGTATGCTCCGCTCTTCATTCGACACTCTCTGAAATGAAATTTGTTGCAACTTTTACATCTCAGCTTTTGATCATCTACATTTCCCACACTAGTTACCATAGGGGAAGGAGACTTTGGGTTGTGACACTTGGAGCTTCTTGTTCTACCTGAATATCCCACCGATGTAGTAGAGCGTTCTTGTTGGCCTCTCGATTTCTTCATGGGGAAAGAGTGTGTTCTGCCACTAGATCTCTTACTCGAGACTCGAAATTCTCTCTTTGCTTGTTTCCTTTCATTATTGAGCTCTTCGGCCTTCTTGGCCCTATCGGCTAATGTAGCAAATTCTTGTATCTCGAGGATCCTAATTAACAACTTAATTTCCTCATTCAGACATTTCTTGAAGCGCTTACACATTTCTGCCTTCGTTTGGACCCACTCACTTGCATACTAACTTAGTCTCACGAACTCTCTTTCGTATTCTAAAACGGTTCCATTTCCTTGTTTGACTTCCAGGAACTCTTTCTGTTTCTGATCTAGAAACCTTTGACTGATATACTTCTTCCTAAATTTTGGTTGGAAAAATTCCCATGTGATACTCTCTCTTGGTGCCACTGAGGATATAGTCTTCCACCAGTGGTATGTAGTGTCTTTCAACAGCGACACCGCGCATTTCAAGCTTTCCTCAGGAGTACATGACAATTCGTTGAGAACCTGCATGGTATTCTCAAGCCAAAATTTAGCACGTTCCGAATCGTTATCAATCGTGGCCCTAAACTCTTCGGCTCCATATTTTCTAAGTTTATCCACTATGGCCTTACCAATTCTCATGGGTGCTATACCTTGTGGCACTTTTTCTTCAGGTCGAGCAAGGGGCAAAGGAGGTCGTAGTATATTGGGGCGGTTTCTTAGGTAATCCCCAAACCACTCATCCATCATCTCGAAAAAGGCAGTCTTCGCCTCTTCCCTGCCATCAGACATAGGCCTTCTACTACTACTAGAAGTAGCTTGCTTACAGAAGCTGGAGCATTGCTCTCGACTCCCTCGGACTCAACTTGGGCTTGATTGGAAAACATTTACTATATTCAAATACGATTATAAGGGTTAGAAGATGTCACACTATCATAACTTGTATAATGGCATGTATAGCTAGACTCGTTACATGCTACATTTAGTCCAAGGATCGACTAAATCGCAGCTTTGATACCATTAAATGTAACACCCCTTACCCTTACTAGAGACCAAGGTGAGGCACGAGGCATTACCAAACACAAACGTGGACATTCCGGAAAAACAGGTTATAAAATTTCATTTCCAATTTAAAATTAATCAAAAAAAATCACATTGTCCCTATTATGGACTTACGAGGTCCAAAACATGCGTTAAAAGTGGTCCGGGACTAAACCAAGAACTTAAGAAAATTTTAGAAAAATTTCTATGTTTAAACTTCACACCCTTGTGGAGGCAATGCACACGTCCGTGTGCTTTGGACAGGCCCGTGTCCTTCACCAATGTGGATTTATTTTTCATTTTGAACCTGCATGGGTTTTCACAAGGCCGAGCACACGCCCATGTCCCTCACACGGCCATGACACACCGTATCATAGCCCGTGTGCAAAAACCTAGACATTCTATTTATGACATCATCATTCATTTAGGGGCACATGGCCAAGGCACACTCCCGTGTGTTAGGCCATGACTTCCACACGGTTGAGACACACGGCTGTGTCTCTACCCGTGTGTTTACTACCATGCATACTGACCTAAAATTCTAGGTGCAGGAGACACACAGCCGTACAACACGCCCATGGGGACTAACCGTGTGTCACACACGGCATAGACCATGCCCATGTGTCTACCCGTGTGGACCTTTTTATAGGCTATATTCCAAGACTTTAGTCACCCTCAAACATTTATACACACTAATATGTTCCTTGGACATCTATCATGGTATAAATTACCTTTAAAACCTTCTTAACCAAGGTCATGCATTTTGCTTCGTGTCTCTTCTTAACCTATATTGATAGTACCCTTTTTGTTTTATGGTTACCATTTTACAAACCATATTATATACTTAGCTCATTTCATAAATCATGCCAATTATGACCTAAACCATCTTCAAGTGATTTGGCCATATTACACATATCCGTTCATGGTATACCACATTAGCCATCTCATGAAACATTCGAGCATATACATGCGTAATTAGTAGGTTTACACAAAATGAATAAGCATATCATTTAAGCCCTTACATTGGCTAGCCAAAAGACACATATAACAAAATGACCAAGAATTCTATACATGCCATTATAACAAAATAAAAGTTTCTATATACCCAAACAAGACAAATTGATAGTGTTGACAATGCTCCAACCGTCTTCCAATCTTCACGAGTTCGTGAGCTCTTCAAGACAAGGGAGATGAAAGGGGGTAAGCATTTACATGCTTAGTATGTTCGGATAACGGGAAAGTAAACTTACCGATTATTTAGCATACAATCATAATAGATATTCATGCCAACATGCATAGTATAACTTCCCTACCACATACACTCGACCATCAAGTTAGTCTAAGGCAAATACATTATAACATTAGTCTTAGATGAGCTCATCAATTCAAGCATTTCTCTTCTCATTTCTCATTTTAAACCTATTGAATTTCTCGGGATCTCGATGGATATCTCATTTACAGTCAAATCATGCAAGTGGTCATTTTAAATACGCACCCCCGTGAACCTCGCTCTTATGGTGGGATTACCAGTCCAGGCTAAATCCCTTACAATGACATATACTCTTATGAGTTCGAATCTGAATTACCAGTCCAACTAAATTCAGATCCTAGTCGGATTACCCGTCCAGAATAAATCCATTTCAGCACACATATTCTTCAGGAGGCTAGATCACTATAGGATCACCTGTACAGGCTAGATCCTTTCTACCATTAATTCATTTTTGAGAAATCCATCAGATATCCTTTTTATTCAATCAGGACATTTCATTGTAACATCAATTTTTTTCATGAATTATCGTATGCTGCATATCAATTTTATAATTTATACATGAAATTACAACTTTAATATATTTAAAATAGTTTACATTCGAGTTAAGCGAACTTACTTAGTAATCGTTTCAGATTCGAATTTCGGTTACTCTGAAACCTTTTCTTTTCCTCGGTCGACTTTCGAAGTTGGTCTCTCGGGGTTTATATAAGCAACAATGAATTATCAATACATCACACTATTCATTTTATGCCTAAATTTCACCCCCGGGCAAAATGACTATTTTGCCGCTAACATTTCACATTTTTACAAATTAGTCCTTTAAGCTCGTATAATGAAATGCATGCAATTTCTTGGATACCCAAGCTTAGCTGAAAGTATCATAAACTCATACCAGATCACATTTTCCTCTATTTCATATTTCTACCACATATTTTATACCTTTTACAAATAGGTCCCTTAAGTCATTTCCATGGAAATTTACTTAGTAAAAGTTATGTACTATACTTTAAACTCTCAAATTCCTCCATAAATCATCAAAACACAAGCATCTCATGCATGGGTAAATTTCTAAACATGAACCCTAGCTTGGAATATGGGTAGAAATAGAGAGAGTGTGTTATGAGGATCTCAAAAATACAAAGAACATTAAAAACGGGGCTAGGGAACACTTACTATTGAGCTTGGAAATGTTAAAAACCCTAACTATGGTTTCTCTTCAAAATTCGGCAGCCATTGAGAGGAAATGGCTGAATTTTGCTTCCTTTTTCCTTTTTTATTAATTTTATTACCAAATGACCAAATTGCCCTTCTTTACTAAACTTTCAAATTTTTCAATGCATGCCCATTTTTGTCCAAAAACTTAGAAATTGGGAAATTGCTATTTAAGACCTCCTAATTAATAAGCCAAAGTAATTTCATACAATTTTCTTCTAGAACCAAAGCTTTACAACTTATTCAATTTGGTCCCTAATACTAATTGGACACCTTATACTTAGAATTTCTTCATGAAACTTTAACACATGCTTATTTTCATATCCTAGACCTCATAATAATCATAAAATAATTATTTTAACATCAGATTGGTGGTCTCGAAACCACTATTCTGACTAGGTTCTATTTTGGGATGTTACATCCCTGGTACAAAAGTACTTTGTGCTCAATCAATACATTTTCCAACTACTACTCGAAGATGATTGGAAATTGTCTTAGCTACTAATTTATACGGCACATTGCATAGACTTATAGGTCTAAATTGAGTAATACTGGTAGGGTTAGAAATTTTTGGTATGAGCACAATATCTCCGTTTAGTTTCTGAAGGCAAAATTCTGAAACATCCTCACCAATAATGGGCCAACACTTTTGATAAAATAAGGCTGGAAATCCATCCTCTCTTGGTGCTTTTGTGGGACCTAATTCTGATAAAGCTTCCCGTATCTCCTTCTTTGTATACCTTGATGTTAACTTTCGATTGTCTTCTTCGGAAACACAACAATCAATGCCAGACAAAATTTGATCCAAATTTCCTTGCACAACTGTCAAGAATAATTTTTGAAAATACTCTCTATCGATTTCCCCCATCTCCTTATCTTCTTTTGTTATCCTGCCATCTTCAAATTGCATTTTCTGAATCAGATTTCTCCTTTTCCTCTAAGTTGCTTATTTATGAAAAAATGCAGTATTTCTATCTCCAAGTTTCAATCAATTAATCCGAGCCCTCTGTTTTTAGTAACATTTATCCTTCTCAATTTCATAATTCAACTGAATTTTAGTATCTATTATGTCTGCCAGATTTTCATCGTTTCTATCAGCTTCCAATAAAATTGACAATTTAGAGGTTAACACCTCCTTTTTAAACTTTCTACTTCTTCCAATCTTCTTTGCCCATCCCTCTAAATCTTTCCTCACATTCTCCAACTTATGTAAAAGATCCTCAGTTGAATTTTCCCAAATACTTTGGACCTCCTCTAAAAACGTATCTTCCAAAATCTACCAAGCTTTAAACTTAAAACTTTTAGCAATTTGTCTTCTTTTTCCCCTATCTGTAGAGATGAGTAAAGGGCAATGATCTGAAAAGGAATGAGTAAGGTGTTGGATTGGCGACTCAAGAAACAAAGATATCCATTCTTCAGTAGCAACACCTCTATCTAATCTCTCCTGAATATTCGTTTCTGGCAAGTTACCCCTCTCCCAAGTAAACCATCTTCTTGAGTATCCTACACCAATCAAGTTACAGTCTTCTAACACTTTTCAAAAAGCTTCCATCATTTTCTCATCTCTAGGTAATCCACCTTTCTTTTCAAACCCATATAGAATCTCATTAAAGTCCCCACAGACCAGCCAAGGGTAATCACCATTATTCCGTAAACGTCTCAAAAGATGCCATGATTCATCCCTATCATGTGTGTAAGGAGAGCCATAGAACCCTATAATTCTCAATTTTTTCCCATCATCTGTATCTTTAATTAACACTTCAATATGTTGAATTGAATAACTTTGAAATGTTATATCAACCGCCCCTCGCCATGCTAAACATAATCCTCCTTTGGAACCAACTGCATCTTGTAACAACCCAAATTTTAGTGATATCAGAATAGTGGTTTGAGATCACTAAATCTGACATGTGAGTTTAGATATTATTAAGTAAAAGTTAAGTGTGGTTTTAGAAATAATTTCGAATTAGTGAAATTATGAATTAAAAGAAATTTGTAGATTAAATAAGATAAAAACGAGGTCTCGAATTCATAAACCGAGTGATAAATATTTTTGTAAATATTTATGGAGTGTTAGTAAGTTAGTACTAAACTTTCGTTAAGAAATTTTAAGGTTTCGATAGTCAATTGGGTAAAAAGGACTAAATTAAATTAAGTGCAAAATTATGAAATGTGATTAAATAGCTCAAGTAATAATTAGAGGACTAAATAGGCAATTAAAAACCTATTACTGGGCTGGACGGCATGAGTGTGCAAGAAAAATAAAAATCAAGTGTGAAGAAGGGGCAAAATTGGAAATAGGGTAAAAATTAAATTATAAAATATGATATATTAGGTAAAATTTAGAGTTCTCTTTATTTTTCTTCATCCTCTCCAGCAAAAACACCATTGAAGGATTCTTTTAAGCTAGTCTCTCATATTTTTTCTACATATCAAGAAAATGAAGTAAATCGTGGAAAGGAGAAAATTCAATAATAGTCCCTGACTTTTTACAACTTTTGTAAATTAGCCCGGTATGTTCATATGGAAAATTTAATGTAATGAAAATATTATAGTTTTTAAGTATATTAATGTAGATGAATACTATTAAATTGTAAAAAAGTATGAAATAGTATTTAAGTAAAAATACATATTATTTGGAACAATAGATTTGAGTGCTTCCATTCTGTGACCATAATGAATTGACAGAAAAGATGTGATATGTTCTTCCGTATAAGACCATAGTTGGGCTATGGCATTGGTACAATGTGATTCGAGTTCCCGTATAAGACCATAGCTGGGCTATGGCATCGGTGTGATGTGATAATGTGATTCTGTATAAGACCATATCTAGGATATGGCATTAGTATGTTATGTGATCCGTGTAAGACCATGGCAGGGCTATGGCTTCGGTGTGTGATATGTGACAATGTGAAAGTCCATAGTTTACTATGGCAATGTGATAATGAAGCACTCAATTCCTTCATTTTTCCTTAATTTGACAATGAAAGTAAATGAGAAATGGCCCAAGGGAGTTAAATTTTTGAATAGCAACCTGGAAATTATCCAAATGAGTTTATTAATGAAATTGTGATTTGCATGATGAATTAGATAAGCTAATAGATATATGATTGTGTACAATATTTGGTAAGATTTGTGTAATTATGCCTATGAGCTTACTAAGCTTCTATAAGCTTACTTGTGTATGTTATTTGTTTTGTAGATTGACTTATATACATACGGAGGATCGGATCTACATCAAGGGTCACACTATCCAGATTTACTCTGATAGATTTTGTTAAACAACTTTTTGATTTATACGGCATGTATAGGAGTTGATTTGATAATGTAATTGTGTGAATGATTAAATATGTAAAGTATGTTAAATGTGATGTTTTGTGTTTGAAAATGAAATATACATATTTTGGATTGAAATAATTGATTGGTTGGGTTTTATTAGTGTATAATTGTGTTTTGGTAGAAGAAATGGATAAAAGAATGTTATTTGATCAAGATATATAAGTCAATGTTTTGGGCATAAATTAAGTGTGTTTGATATGTGAAAATAGCTTAAAAATAGTGAAAAATGAGGTTTTCACACAGGCAGGCCACACGGGCATGTCCCAAGCCACACAGGCGTGTGCCTCTATTTTCAAGGAAAATTTTTAAAAGTTCCCAATTTAGTCCCAAATCACTTTCTAAGCATATTTTGGGCCTCATAGGTCCATATTAATGACTTAAAGATGAAATTTGAGGAATTTTTAAATTGAAATACAAATTTATGACTCGATTTTATACGTTTATTATTTTTTAATTTAGGTAGCACCTCGAACCCTATTCAGGCGTCATATATAGGTGAGGGGTGTTACATTTATTGGTATCAGAACTTCGGTTTAGTCGATTCTCAAAATATGTATGATGTGAAAAGTGTCTAGAATTACATGCCATATAAATATGTGATAGTGTGATGTGTATGATCCGATCTAATCCTTGTTTTTATTATAGATTATCTTCGATTTAAAAAGATGTCAGATAGACCAGAACAAATTGAGCAAGAAGAGGTTAATAGCAAAGTACAAACCTCAGAACAAGGAACAAGTAGTGAAGTTCCAATTTTATTGATGTGAGAATAAGAACTCAAAAATATGATTTATGGATTCATGAATTAGTGGTATAATGAGAATGTGCGAGAAAGAAATCAGACTCAGCAACCTCCTCCCTCTATTTCAACATCAGTAGTACCCCTGGTTGCTCCTCCACCTCCTCCGACAACTGAATCTGGTAAACGTTCTCCATTTGAAAAGCTCAGAAAACATGGGGCCAAAGACTTTTAGGGAAGAACAGATGATGGCCCTGTCAAAGCTGAGTATTCGCTACAAAGTATAATGAGAGTGTTTAAGCAAATGGCGTCCTCACTAGATGATTACTTAGTATGTGTTGTGTCATTACTGAAAGAAGAAGCTTATAACTGGTGGGAAACAATAGAAGCTGTGGTACTGGCTGGGAAGATCAATTGGGAATTTTTCCAAAATGAATTTAAGAAGAAATATGTTAGTAAAAGATATCTGGATAAGAAGAAAAGAGAATTTCTCGACTTGCGACAAGGAAACAAGTCAGTGGATGAATATGAAAAAGAATTTGTTTATCTGAGCAAATATGCTCGAGATATTGTACCCACTGAGGAAGAAATGTGTATCAGATTCAAAGAAGGGCTAAATAATGAGATCAGAATGATGATAGGAGGCACGGAGATACAAGAATTCATTGTTCTAACAGATCGTGCTTAGAAACTTGAAGAAGTATTAATAGAAAGATGCAACGAGATTGAAAAAGTAAAAAATCTTTCAAAAGAAGTGCATCTAAGTCATTTTCAGCTTTACCAATAAAGAAATCTAAAGAGGAATTTAGTCGAGCCACTTCAGCATTGGAAAGATCGGGAAAGAGTAGACCAAGACAATCTAATTATAAGGCATCTGATAGACCTGCTGTTAGTGTGGGTAGTGTACAAAATACCCAAAGGCCTAAGTGCCAACATTATGGAAGAAGTCACTCCGGTGAATGTAGAAGTAAGTTAGGAGCTTGTTGTAAATATGGGGCCACGGATCACTTTATTCGTGATTGTACCCAATTACAAGTAGAAGAAGTGGAACAGCTCCTCCTAAAAAAGGAAGACGCTCTGGTCAGAGCAGTGCTACCGGGGCTACTCATTCGGGTATGAAGGATACTGCTAGTCGATCAGAAGTTAGGGCACCTGCTCGTACTTATGCCATTCGAGAAAGAGAAGAAGCAACAGCTCTGGATGTAATTGCTGGTACTTTCTATCTTTATTGATGATCCTGCGTATGCTTTAATAGACCCTGGGTCTACACATTCATATATTTGTACTATGTTAGCATCTGAAAAGAATTTTTTTGTTAAGTCTACTGATTATGATGTACAAGTTACAAATCCGTTAGGCCAAAGTGTGGTAGTTAATTTAATATGTCATAACTGTTTACTGAAAGTTAAGGGCTATGATTTCCCTGCTGATTTGATGCTGCTACCATTTCGGGAATTTGATATTATCTTGCGCATGGACTGGTTAATGAAACATGATATGGTAGTGAATTGTCGAGAAAAACGAATTAGTTTGAAATTTCAAACAGGAGATATTATTTTGGTTGAGTCTGGAAATTTGGATGATACGATTAGAATGATTTCATCTATTTCTGCTCAAAAATTGTTGCGTAAAGGAAATGAGGCTTATTTAGCCTATATTTTTGATACTCGAAGTTCTAAATCAAAGTTAGAGCAATTATCTATTGTGAATGAATTTATGGATGTATTTCCTGAAGAATTACCAGGTTTACCACCTGATAGAAAGGTTGAGCTTGTGATAGATGTGCTTCCGGGAACAGCTCCCATATCAATGACATCGTATAGAATGGCTCCAGGTGAATTAAAAGAATTGAAGACACAGTTGCAAAAGTTGTTGGACAAAGGGTTTATCAGACCGAGTATGTCGCCATGGGGTGCACCTATCTTATTTGTGAAAAAAGAATGACAGTTCATTGAGGCTGTGGATAGATTACAGACAGTTGAATAAGATAACAATTAAAAATAAATATCCCTTGCCTCGTATTGATGATTTATTTGATCAGCTTAAAGATGCTGCGGTGTTTTCGAAGATAGATATCAGATCTGGGTATTATCAGTTGAAGGTAAAGGAATGTGATGTACCGAAAATAGCTTTTAGAACTCGGTATGGTCACTATGAGTTCTTAGTTATGCCATTCGGTTTGACAAATGCTCCTGCTGATTTTATGGATTTAATGAATCAAATTTTTCAGCCTTACCTGGATAAATTTTTGGTTGTGTTTATTGATGATATACTGATCTATTTAAGGATAGAATCTGAGCATGCTCAGCACTTGAGAATTGTACTACAGATTTTGAGGGAAAAATAGTTATATGCAAAATTCAGCAAATGTGAATTTTGGCTTCATGAAGTTGGATTCTTGGGTCACATTGTGTCGGTTGATGGTATACGAGTAGATCCGAACAAGGTGTCAGCAGTGATTAATTGGAAAACTCCAAAGAATGTTACGGAAGTGTGAAGTTTTCTTAGGTTACCTGGTTACTACCGTCGATTTGTGAAGGATTTTTCAATGATTGCTTCACCGATGACCCGGTTACTACAGAAGAATGTTGAATTTGTATGGTCGGAAGAATGCCAACAAAGTTTTGATCAGTTAAAGAAAAGGTTGACAGAGGCTCCAATGTTGACTCAGCCTGAATCAGGTGTACCGTATGTAGTATATAGTGATGCCTCTCTAAATGGTTTAGGTTGTGTACTGATGCAGTCAAGAAATGTTGTAGCATATGCTTCTCGGTAGTTGAAACCACATGAGAGGAACTACCCTACACATAATCTTGAGCTAGCTGCTATAGTATTTGCTATAAAAATTTGGAGACACTACCTATATGGGGAGAAATGTTATGTGTATGTAGACCATAAAAGTTTGAAATATTTAATGCCACAGAAAGAGCTGAACTTGAGACAGAGGCGATGGTTAGAGCTATTGAAAGATTCGATCTTGTCATTGATTGTCATCTGGGTAAGGAAAATGTAGTGGTAGATGCACTTAGTTAGAAATCATCATTATTTGCTCTTCGGGCGTTAAATGCTCATTTGTCTGTTAATGAAGATGGTTCTATGTTAGCTTAATTTAAGGCAAAACTAGTATTCTTTCAACGAATTCGGGAGTTGTAAGATGAAGATCTGAAGTTGGTGCTGAAACAACAAATGGTTCAAGACAACATGAACTTAGAGTACTCTATTGATAATGGTGGCATGTTATACTATCGCAATAGAATTTGTGTCCCGAATAATCCATAATTGAATAATGATATCTTATCAGAAGCTCATAATAGCATGTACTCGATTCATCCGGGCAGTACGAAGATGTATTGTGATTTGAAGAAAATGTATTGGTGGCCAGGGATGAAACGAGAAATTTGTGAATTTGTAGCGAAATGCTTGATTTGTCAACAGGTAAAAGCAGAACATCAAGTATCCACGGGTTTGTTTCAACCTGTAATGATTCCAGAATGGAAGTGGGAACATGTGACTATGGATTTTGTATCTGGATTGCCTGTGACTCTGAAGAAGATTCAATTTGGGTGATAGTAGACAGATTAACTAAGTCAGCGCATTTTATTCTGGTCAGAATGGATTTTTCGCTTGAAAAATTAGCGGAATTATACGTGTAAGAAATTGTGAGATTACATGGGGTGTCGACATCAATTATTTTAGATCGAGATCTGAGGTTTACTTCAAGATTTTGGAGTAAACTACAGGAAGCTTTAGGTACCAAATTAAAATTTAGTACAGCTTTTCATCCTCAGACTGACGGGCAATCAGAAAGAGTGATTCAGATTTTGGAAGATATGTTGAGGTGTTGTATACTCTAATTCAGTGGTAGCTGGGAAAGGTATTTACCTTTAGTTGAATTTGCTTATAATAATAGTTATCAAGCTAGTATCAAAATGGCACCGTTTGAAGCTCTGTATGGAAGAAAATGTAAAACTCCGTTGTATTGGTCAAAATGAAGTGAATCAAAATTAGTGGGAGTAGATTTAATTAGGGAAACTGAAGAGAAAGTTTAGATTATTCGAGAAAGTTTGAAAGCTGCTTCTGATCATCAGAAGTCCTATGCGGATTTGAAAAGAAGAGATATAGAGTTTAATGTGGGTGATCGTGTGTTCTTGACAGTTTCTCCGTGGAATAAAATTCTACGATTTGGTAGAAAAAGAAAGCTTAGTCCACGATTTATCGGGCCGTATGAGATCACTGAGAGGATTGGTCCAGTAGCTTATAGATTGGCCTTGCCTCCAGAACTTGAGAAAATTCATAACGTATTTCATGTATCTATGTTGAGACGGTATAGATCAGACCCTTCACATGTGATTCCTTATACTGTGATAGAGCTACAATCAGATATGACTTACTCGGAGGAACCAGTGAAAATATTAGCTCGGGAAGTTAAAGAGCTACGGAATAAACGAGTACCATTAGTAAAAGTGTTATGACATCGACATGGATTGGAGGAGGCAACCTGGGAGATGGAAGAATCTATGAGATCACAGTATCCGCATTTGTTTTCAGGTATGAAATTTCGAGGACAAAATTTCCTAAGGGGGGAGAGTTGTAACGGCCCAAATTTCAGTGATATCGAAATAGTGATTTGAGATCACTAAATCTGACATGTGAGTTTAGATATTAGTAAGTAAAAGTTAAGTGTGGTTTTAGAAATAATTTCGAATTAGTGGAATTAAGAATTGAAAGAAATTTGTAGATTAAATAAGATAAAAATGAGGTATAGAGACCTCGAATTCATAAACCGAGCCATAAATATTTTTATAAATATTTATGAAGTGTTAGTAAGTTAGTATTAAAGTTTTGTTAAGAAATTTTAAGGTTTCGATAGTCAATTGGGTAAAAATCACTAAATTGAATTAAGTGCAAAATTGTGAAATGTGATTAAATAGGTCCAATAATAATTAAAGGAGGACTAAATAGACAATTAAACACCTATTATTGGGCTGGATGGCATGAGTGTGCAAGAAAAATAAAAATCAAGTGTGAACAAGGGGCAAAATTGGAAATAGGGTTAAAAATTAAATTGTAAAATATGATATTTTAGGTAAAATCTAGAGTTTTATTTATTTTTCTTCATCCTCTCCAGCAAAAACACCATTGAAGGGTTCTTTTAAGCTGGTCTCTCATATTTTTACTACATATCAAGAAAATAAAGTAAATCGTGGAAAGGAGAAAATTCAAGAATAGTCCCTGACTTTCTACGACTTTTGCAAATTAGCCCAGGTAAGCTCATATGGAAAATTTAATGTTTTGTTATGAAAATATTATGGTTTTTAAGTATATTATTGTACATGAATACTATTAAATTGTAAAAAGTATGAAATAGTATTTAAGTAAAAATACATATTATTTGGAACAATGGATTTGAGTGCTTCCATTCTGTGACCGTAATGAATTGACGGAAAAGATGTGATATGTGCTTCCGTATAAGACCATAGCTGGGCTATGGCATCAGTGTGATGTGATAATGTGATTTCGTATAAGACCATATCTAGGATATGGCATCGGTATGTTATGTGATTCGTGTAAGACCATGGCAGGGCTATGGCTTCGCTGTGTACTGTGTGACAATGTGAAAGTCCATAGTTTACTATGGCAATGTGATAATGAAGCACTCAATTCCTTTATTGTTCATTAATTTGACAATGGAAGTAAATGAGAAATCGGCCCAAGGGAGTTAAATTTTGTGAATAGCAACCTGAAAATTATCCAAATGAGTTTATTAATGAAATTGTGATTTGCAGGATGAATTAGATAAGCTAATAGATATATGATTGTGTACAATATTTGGTAAGATTTATGTAATAATGCCTATGAGCTTACTAAGCTTCTATAAGCTTACTTGTGTATGTTATTTGTTTTGTAGATTGACTTATATACATACGGAGGATCGGATCTACATTAAGGGTCACACTATCCAGATTTACTTCGGTAGATTTTGTTAAACAACTTTTTGATTTATATGGCATGTATAGGAGTTGATTTGATAATGTAATTGTGTTAATGATTAAATATGTAAAGTATGTTAAATGTGGTGTTTTGTGTTTGAAAATGAAATATACATATTTTGAATTGAAATAATTGATTGGTTAGGTTCTATTAGTGTATAATTGTGTTTAGGTACAAGAAATGGATAAAAGAATGTTATTTGATCAAGATTTATAAGTCAACATTTTGGGCATAAATTAAGTGTGTTTGATATGTGAAAATAGCTTAAAAATAGTGAAAAATGAGATTTTCACACGGGCAGGCCACACGGGCGTGTGCCCCTATTTTCAAGGAAAATTTTTCAAAGTTCCCGGTTTAGTCCCAAATCACTTTCTAAGAATATTTTGGGTCTCGTAAGTCCATATTAAAGACTTAATGATGAAATTTGAGAAATTTTTAAATTGAAATATAGATTTATGACTCGGTTTTATACGTTTATTATTATTTAATTCAGGTAGCACCTCGAACCCTGTTCTGGAGTCGGATATGGGCAAGGGTTGTTACACATCCACTTCCACTTCATAATGAAAACCACAACTACGTCAAACTTTCTCCATCTGACTACTATTTAATTTTGTCTCCATAAAGAAAACCATATGGGGACTTTGTAACCTTAGCTTATGTCAAAGTCTTCAAACTGTCTGTGGATTCCCCAGGCCACGGACATTCCAGTCAATATTTTCATTGCGTCCTGTCGGCTTGTCTTTTGGCCCGATGATAAGTGGTTGATTTTTGGTATCCTCTTATTTCTATTTGCCATAGTACTAGTCTCTTCAATCTCTCCTCTAGCACGTTTTTTGCCTTCTTCCCCCATTAACACATTATCTTCTAAGTCATGGTCCAAAACGTTTTGGAATTGACTAGATACGAAGTTTCCCCCCCCCCCAAGCTGTGAAGATGTCATTCTTCCTTCTAACCTGAAACCCAGTATAGGGTCAATTATCTTTATGCTTTCATCTTCTTTAGTGATTTGCCCCACTTTAAATCCTTGGTTTTGTCCTTCACCATTTACCCCACAAAACACTCTCCCTTCCTCTCTTAGCCAAACCCTATTCATTGCTTAAGCTCTCCTTGATTGGGCACGTAGAGTTAGGTCCCAATCCATCTTAGCAACTTCCACCCCTAACATCATCTTTGCTTCACAAAAGGAATCACTATGCCCTAACTTGCCACAATAAAAACAGGATAAATTAGCCATGGTGCTCTTCATTGCTAGAAAATGTATGATACTGGCTGTTAAAAAACACCCCACCAAGCAGAAATGCTCCTCTTCCCTTCTTGAACCCGGATCTGCTTGTAATTACAAAAATGCTTCTTCCTCTTCATCAAGGGATAATCCAACAAACTCCGTTTCCATTGATTCGAATAAACAATCTATGCCTTGATAACTTTTGCTAATAACTCCAATAAATTTGCACCAACTATAGCTACCAACATAAGAGAACGGAATGAAATAACAAAGAAAAACCTAGAAAAAATCGTGTGAAGAGGCAGGCAAAAGCGTGCTAGGGTAGCAGACAAAAAAAGTCGTCCTGATAACTATTTTTTTAAGATACTTAAACTATTTGTTTGTTATTGATTTTGGTTAAAAAATTAATGGTGCTAAAATAAAAAAACAAGTGGCACATCCAACTAATGAAATGTGCTTCGTGACACTCTTTTACACATAACAATTGATTATGTGATATCCTTTAATATATCTAAAAAATGATATATATTAAATATATATACAATTAAAAAATATAGATAATTCATTAAATTTAAAAATTCATATTTTTATAACATATAAATTATATAAATTTTAAAAAATTAAGAAAATTAAATTAACATATTTAAATAAATATATATAAAATAAAAAGTTCTAAAATATGTATATAAATTTTAAAAAATTCTAAAAGAATATATAAATATTAAAAAATAAGAGATATTTAAAACTTTGGAAAATTACTGAAAATGAAAAAAATTCAAAAATAATATATTTTTGGAAATAAAAATATATAAATATATAATTTTTTAAAAAAATTAAAAATATATTTTTCAAAAAATGAAAATATTTAAAAATATATTTAATTTCTAAAAAATATTTAAATTGAAAAAAAAATTAGAAAACAATTAAAAGTTCACCGTCAAAGCTTATTAATTGTTAGTCAAATAAAAAATTGTTGGTTAAATTGGTCAACAACGATCAATGCATAGTTAAGGTTCACGTTAATAATTGATGGTCACATGGTTGATGATATGAAAAAGGACAGATATGTGGCACATTCTTATTGATTGGTATGTCACTTTTATTTTAAAATACCGTTAATTGCTTGGACTAAAATCTATAATGAAGAAATAATTTAGGTACCAAAATGGAGGAAAAAAATTGAAGTACTAGATGAAGAAAACATGTATATTTTCAAGGCCAACTTGTAATCCAAGCCATCAAATTTATAAGTTATGTGCCCAAATACCTTAATTATGTGATATTAAATTTACTAAAATTATTATACCATATTTGAAGAGGATTAGTTTAATACCCAATCCAATTAAAATCCAACTATCTTTTTAAGATTTCTAACTAACTTTTGTAAGTGAAAAACAAAATATGAGATTAAAAGAAAAGTAGAGAGTGTCGGTTTTACTTGAGGCAAACAAAGAGAAAAAAGAATTCGTGAAAAAGAATAAAAAAGATAAAAAAGATAAAAAAAATTGTTAACCAAATTTAAAGAGGAATGGTGAATATTTAAATGGAAGGATTAAAGTAAGTAAAACTCCTTTTTTTTACAAAGAAATCATTTTAATATATTGTGAGAATGTGGATGAAAATTATTGATAGAAAACTTATAAAAAGTTCCAAGATTTTTCTTGATTGATTGGGAAAAACTCTAGTTTTGTTCTATCATTGGTTTTGAGAAAATGAAAATAGTTGAGTGAATTTAATAGCTAGTAAATGAATGATTTTAAAATTTGTGTAAATATATAAGAATTTGTAAGTAATTGTTTTTTATTACTACCATTTATATCAAGAGTAGTTTTAGGAAATATCGTTCTTTGCAGGAGTACCCATTGGGAAGAACTATTTTTGGGAATAACACTATGTTGGGAATGTTGGGGAGTTAACCTTGTAAGGTTGGTAAGATTCTTAGGTTTCTTTACTTTTGGGATGTCTTGGAGAGCCTCATTTGGAAGTTCAGATACTAAAATTGTTAATAAGTTAACTTCTTAACCTTTCTTTGGAATATAAGTGTTTCCTTATTATTTCTTCACCGAGCAAACGATGGGTTTGCGTTTAAAACCTTTCCTGCCAAAATATTTTATGTGGATGTAACTTTCATGTAATCTTCATTATATCCACTATCTATACAACTTACCTCCCATTATCTATGTTCAAGTAACATCTCCTATTTCCATTATCCACCTTTTTAGCACATCTATTCCCACTTTCTCATTATAATCGTTCTTTAATAACTTTCTTTCTAAGGCCAAATTTTTTTTAATCTTTTGGGTAAAATTAAGCACTCTAAAATTCTCTTTGCAACTTTCTCTCAACAATAGTGACAACCACCATTATTTTTGTTTAGGTTTTTATTTATGTATTTGAAAGAATTACACAATTTCACTTCCTTTAAATAAATCTTTAAAGATGATATTTATGTAGCATTATTTTACACTGGACCTATAAAATCCAAAATAAGAGAATGGGCACACGCGCATGAGAGCTGAGCTCGAAAGCTTAGTTTAGTTCAAACGGGCTGATTCCCCCTACGCATAATTCTAGGCCCAAGTTCAGTTTTGCTTTTTTCATTTGTTCCCTTTTATTTTATTTTGCTAATTAGTCAAATAAAGCTCCTTGATTTTCTACCAGAATCAAATTTTCTAACATTATTAACCTTCAGTTTTACAATAACCTTAAGGATATTATTGATCAAAATGTTGCTGTCAATATCCTAGCTTTTGTAGATGTTTCTGCCAACTTTCCTACCAACCACCCTTCAACCAATCTTGCGCATGTTCCCCTTACCGTTGCCTTTGTCTTGATGATTCCTATTTTTTTTGTATGCTAGTCTATTCCTTGATATCTCTAAGATCGAATATTTGGACTGTAACAATTTCAAGTGCTGGCAAGAACATATTTTCTCTTTCCTTGACATGCATGAGTGGTTTTTGCTCTGACAGAGAAACCATCATTCGATTCCTCGAATAGTAGATTAAATTGTGGGTTTATGCCAACAAGGTATGTAGACATATTATCATTTCCATGCTTTCAAATGAAATTTTTGATGTTTATTGTTTGTATGAAGAAGCGAAAGAGATATAGGATAACATGATTATCAAGTGCACTGTTGAGGATGCTAGGAAACAAATTTTTTTTATAAGAAAATAGTACTGGTGGGAGATGTATGATTACAAAGACATGAAGATGAAAATCAATGAGTACCAAAAGCTTTTGGAAGATTTGAAAACTGAGAACATCACTTTTTTGAAAGAGTTCATGGCCGGTTTACTGACTAAAAAGTTGTCACCTTCATAGAATGACTACAAATAACAACTCAAACACAAATATAAGAAAATTTCTTTGAAGGACTTAATCATTCACATGATTTGTAAAGAAGCAACAATTTCCAAGAGAAAAGAGATTATTATACTTTCCAACCTAATTTGTGGTAAGTCGAAGAGATGTATGGCTAAAAAACATAGTTATAAACCTCAAATTCAACACCCTACCCTCAATATCAAAGAAAACTATTTTGTTTGTGGGAAACCAGGTTATACACTTTAATATAGACTCCAAAAGGGGAAAAATGGTAATCATGCTTGGCTAAATGTCAATCTGGTTGAAGTAGATGATATTATTGCATCTTTTATTTCCCAATCGAACATTGTAAAAAATGTAAAAGAATGAGTGTTAGAATCTAGTACCACAAGGCATATTTGTGACAATGAAAATGCATTTGCCTCCTATTCCTAAGTGAAGAAAGGGGAAGAAACAATCTATCTTAAGGACTCACGAACTACTACAGTGTTTGAGAAAGGCAATGTCATGTTAAAACTTACTTTTGGGAAAATCCTCACCTTGAAAGATGTACTATATGTTCTAGAGATGCATACCAAGCTAGTTTCAATTAGATTATCAAGGAAAGTTTGTAACACCCCGTACCCGAGACCGTTGCCGAAGTCGAACACGAGGTGCTAACAGACTTAATTCATTTATTTTCACAGACCATTTTAAAAATTTCCAGACAAGCTGGCTAACTGCGTCACTGTCACCTTAAAAATCATATCTTGAGTTCCAAAACTCGAAAACCAGTTTTGTAAATTTTATCTGAAACTAGACTCATATATCAATCCAAAAATTTTTTTTCTAGAATTTTTGGTCGAGCCAATTGGTACATTTTATTAGTTAAAGTCCCCCCTGTTTCAGGGTTCGACTACTCTGACCTTCATGCATTACGACTTAGATATCTCCTTGTACAGGGCTTCAATACTTATTCTGTTTATTTATAAAGAAACTAGACTCGAAAATGAATCTGTACATATAGGTCATGACTTCTAATTATCTCTGGTTAATTTATAGTGAATTTCCAAAGTCGGAACAGGGGATCCAGAAATCGCTCTAGCCCTGTTTCACGAAAACTTAAGCATCTCATAAAATACGGCTCATATGATCGTTTTGTTACTTTCATATGAAAATAGATTAATCAAGGTTCAATTACATAATTTATTCACTATTTAATTCCATTCCTACTATTTTTAATGATTTTTCAAGTCTACACTACTGCTACTGTCAGCATCTGTTTTTAAGGTAAACTTTACCTATTTCATGGTTTTCCATGAATCAACTAGAATTTGTCATACAAAGCACCAAAATGATCATGATTAACCATTCCAATGGCTAATCGTTACCAAACATTTCCATACCTCTCAATGAACAACATACAAAACGATTATAATGCTATGCTCAAAGTATATATAAGCCATTTTCGCATGGCTATCCAAATTTATACAAAACCAAAGGGTACATGACCAACAACAAAAAGGGTAGTCCTATACATGCCATTTTCAGAGTTCAACCAAAAGTGTACCAAAAGGGCTTTGATAGTGTGGAAGACTTCGACTTCGACAATCCCGAGTCCGATAGCTGACGAACCAAAATCTATAAAACAGAGATTCAAAGAACGGAGTAAGCATTTAATGCTTAGTACGTTTTGAGCAATGAAATTAGGCACAACTGAAGTATAGCATTCATATAACTAAACGGATAATTTCATATACACATATTCTCAAAAATCAGTCCTACTTCACATTTCCAACCCTCATATTCACACATAAGGGATCAACTTAACCAAAGGCCGGAAGCTCATTAATTGACTGAGCGTATACGAAACGTACCTCATCGTTGGGATTTTACGAGCGTATTAATTGAAATTGTTACAGCAAGATCGCTCATTCCCAAGCCAAGTACCTTCAGAATTTAGCCGGATATAGCTACTTGCTCAAATGCCTTCGGGACTTAGCCCAGTTACAGTAACTCGCACAAATGCCTTCGGGACTTAGCCCGGTTATAGTAACTCACACAAATGCCTTCGGGCTTAGCCCGGAATTAGTCACTAGCACAAATGCCTTCAGGACTTAGCCCGGTTATCATCCGAATATCCATGCACATATCAATAAATCATGACACATCTATATTTCATTTTCATAACTAGAATTCAAACACAAGTGACTTATCAAGCATTATCATTTTCGGCTCAATAGTTACATACAAAGAGCATGATTTTGATTTACTTAAAACATGATCTAATCAAATCATAATCTAAGATCCATTACTCAAAAACTTACCTCGGATGTTGTCGAACGATTTCGACGGCTATTCGATCACTTTTTCCTTTCCCTTATCCAACTTTGGTCCTCTAAGCTCTTGAGCTAATTCAAACAAATTTAACTTATTAAAGTCTCATTATGCTAGCTTATGGCCGAATATGACAAGGAGTTTGATAGGTCATATGGCCACCTTTAGCTCAAATACAAAATGGTCATACGCATTTTTAATCACATTGAGCAATTTAATACAATTAATCTAACGTTTCATCATGTGCACCTTTATGACCGAATACACACATCATTAACCTAATATCAATTAACTAAGCACTTTAACAAATTCTCCTTGAGCCGATTATCTAAGTCAAGATAGATTCATCATTATGCTCGCCTATAACCGAATACATGCAACACCAATCTATCTCATGTGGCCGAATATGCATGTCTATGTTGAGGCCAATTATATGCTTAATACTTCCTACAAATATGGTTACTTGTATTAACTACATACCATTTTGTTTCAAGTTCAAAACTCGGCTAATACACATATATACACTAGTAATCAAATACTAACATTTGCACTTGACCTTACTACCATTTTTCATCCAAATAACATGAACAACAACCATATTTCTCTTCTACATCCTACTATGGCCGAATGCATCAAGACACCATACCATTACAATTTTGGTCATGGGTTAAACAAAGAA
The DNA here is from genome assembly GCF_007990345.1 of Gossypium hirsutum. NCBI lineage: Eukaryota > Viridiplantae > Streptophyta > Magnoliopsida > Malvales > Malvaceae > Gossypium > Gossypium hirsutum. The sequence goes on from NC_053425.1 coordinate 15,798,020, forward strand.
CTTAATGTCTAACTCAAAAATGCTAAAAAAGAAATCCAAGAGTCATCAATCCACCATCACATGTATCATTACAAAGCTTCACATTTAGCATGCAAATGACATCAACACAAATCCACCTTAGCCGAAACTTAACTCATCTTCATGCCTCATCACCACAACATCAAACACCAACCAAGAAGACAACACCCATGGCCGAATATCATCTCCATCACATAGCAAAGATTTAAACCATGGGCTAGGTAGAACTCAAGCTAACAACTAAAAACATGCATGAATCTCATGGAACAACATCAAACATACCTCTTCCTAAACACCAACCAACCGAACATGAAGCAAGAAAATCCTCTTCTTCTTCCTTCCTCAAGTCACGGCAATGGAGGAGTAGCCTAGCTCATCATTTTTTTTCTTTTTCTCTTTCTCCTCCTACTAACCACTATTACTTTATTACCCATGCTCCTTATTTTATCATTCCTCCCATAAAACACTAACATAACATGTTTATGACATGTTTTACCCATCACATTTTTGTCCACCCTCATTGTCATGGCCGGCCACTACCAATTAAGTGGGGAAATTGACATACAAGTCCACCCTTTTTATTACATGAACTAATAGATCCTTATAGATTAACCTATCACATTTCAAAAGTGTCACACATAAGTCCTATTAACTAAATTCACATGCAATTAACTAAATCGAAGCTTAAAACTTTCGCACATTCATATTCACATATTTTAGACAATAATTATCATATTCAAATAATTTGGTGACTCGGTTTAGCGGTCCCGAAACCACTTTCCGACTAGGGTCACTTTAGGGCTGTCACAAAGTTGGTGTAAAAGTTTGGTTTGGATATGAGAAGGTCATAATGACCAAGAGTAATTTGTGTATGAGTAAGGGGTATTGAAATAATGGCTTATTTTTACTCAATGTTTATGAAATAATAAATGGTGGTGTCAATTATTCTGCTTACTTGATTGATTCATATGATTTATGGTATGCTAGATTGGGACATGGAGATGTTTATTATTTCAAAAGAATGCAACATCCTGGGTTAATATCTAGAAATAATAACGTTTGCATGAAAGAAATGTGAAGTGTGTGCTGAGTCAAAGCATATTAAGAAAACTTGTTCATTAGTTGCTACAGAAACAAAATTATTAAGATTAATTCACATAGACTTAAAGGCTTGAAACAAACCATGAAAAGAGGCGGTAAAAGATATTATGTGACTTTCATTGATTAGTTTTCAAGATACACTAGAATATAATTGTTTAAAAGTAAAGATAATGCCTTTGATAAATTTCTTAAGTATAAAGCTAAAGTAGACAATCGATTAAATAGAAAGATTAAAAGAGTTATATAAGATAGATGAGGTGAATATTCTTTTCAATGAATTTAGTGAAAAAGAAGGTATAATAGATAAAATGGCTCCTTATTCATTAGAATCAAACAAGTTAGGAGAAAGGGAAAATAAGACACTAAAAGAAATGATGAATTGTATGCTTGTGAGTTCTAATAATCCTAAGAATTCTTAGGGGGAAAGCTTTTTTTTTTACTATTATATACAAAATTGTATACCTCATAAGATAACTGGCAAAACTTTTTATTAACTATGGAAAAGTTATCCTCCTAACTTTCAATACTTGAAAAGGAAGATAGGTTCTAAAACTTCTAATTCCATATTTATTGGTTATCTAGACATAATGTTGCATATAGATTTCTAGCTGTAAATAGCGATGTGCTTGAGCATAATACTATTCTTGCAAAACAAATTGTTGAATTCTTTGAGTATGTTTTTCCTTTAAAGATTGATAATAATTTTAATGGACCTATTATACAAAATCACTTTGGATGTAAGGATTTGAGAAGGTCTATAAGATCCAGAATTAGAAAATATTTTGGAAATGATTTTTACACCTATTTTGTGAAAAATGATCCATTAACTTATTCTGAAGAAACTTATTCTTCCAATGCTCCTTTTTGGGAAGAGATAATTAAAATTGAGCTTGATTAAATTTTACAAAGTTAAACCTGGGAATTGATTGATTTACCACCTAGAGCAAAAACTATTAGTTGTAAGTGGATTTTTAGAAAGAAATAGAAATATGATACTTCTATTGAAAAATATGAAGCTAGACTAGTTGTACAAGGTTTTTCACCAAAAAAAAAAACATTGACTATTTTGCTATTTATGCTTCAGTAACAAAGATTTCTTCAATTAGTATTTTAATGGCCTTAGATTCTATATATAAATTTTTTATACACCAAATAGATGTTAAAACAATGTTTTTAAATAGATAATTAGAAGAAAATTTTTGCATGAAACAACCTAAAGGGTGTGTTGGTTTAGGTCAAGAATCTAAGGTTTTTAAACTTCTCAAATCCTTATATGGTTTAAAATAAGATCCTAAGTAGTGACATGAGAAATTTGATTAAACTCTAGTAAATAATGGATTTTCCTCTACAAAAGTGGATAATATACAAAACTTGTTAATAGTGATTATATGATTTTATGTTTATATATTGATGATATATTGATTTTTAGTACTAATCATGAGTTAGTCTTCGAGACAAAAAGATATCATGCTTCCCAATTTGACATGAAAGATATGGGGGAAGAAAACATTAAATTGGGTGTTAAAATCATAAGGAATATGGTAACTTGATGCTATCACAAGAGCATTATGTTGAGAAACTTCTAAAAAAGTTTGGATACTTTGATGTCACTCTGAGATGCTATAACTCAATTGAAGAAAAATAGAGGTGAGTCCATTAGTTAGTCAGAGTATGCATAAATTATTGGAAGTCTGATGCATTTAATGAATTTCACATGACTATATATATACAAATGCTATACATCGATCAAGTAGATACAGACATAACCTAAGTCATAAACATTAGGCTATTATAGTCAAACTTATGAGACATTTAAAGGTGACCATCAATTATGGTATTTTAGTAGATTTCCTATTATATTACAAGTATACAATGATGCTAATTGGATCTTAGATTCAAATAAGACAAAATCCACTAGTGATTAGATATTTACCATTAGTGGTGGTGTTATATCATTGAGATCAGCCAAACAAACTATTATAGCAAAATCTAATATAGAGTTGGAGTTTATTGCTATTGAGTTGGATGGTAATAAGGTTAAGTGATTGAAAAACATTTTAGCAAATATTCCTTTGGGAATGAAGCAAATAACTTCAATGTCCATGCATTGTGATTGTCAATTGATAATAGCCATTGTAAAGAATAAAACTTTCAATGGAAAAAATAGACATATTCGTCTAAAACATGATGTGATTAAGTTGCCGTAAAATAATGGAGTAATATCAATATTTTATGTAGAGCCAGAGTTGAATTTGGACAATCCTTCGACTAAACCCCTAGGAAAAAACTAGTAAATGAAACATCAAGGGAATAAGACTACTGACAAAGGATGAGGTCAAAAATGATGGAAACCCAACCTATGTGATTGAAGATCCCATGAATTAGGTTTATATGGGTAAGAATGAAGTCATTAGTTAACCTATTAAGCACTATAAGATTATGTCTATCTTATGGTGTAATTAGTGTTAAAATAAAAACTATATGGATGGTAAGGATGAGAAAAAAAATTCTTAATCAAATTCATATCCTTTATAGGAGGTGTACTGATACACTTGATGGACTGGCCAATATGAGTGTGAAGTGAGACTGCTTTTACGAGATTTTTGTAAGCATCTAGAGCACTTGTGAAAACTAGGCATGGTCATGGCCTATTAGTACACAATCACGTTGAAAAACGAATCATAGGTATAATGTGATTGTAACCCCCTAAACCCAACCTAGATGTTATGGCTGAATCTCGAAGATCACATTGGCCATGTTGATGGCTCAGAAAACCATTTAACTATTTTCTATCAATAATTATCCTTATTCTGAAAATACCATCTGGATTTGCTTTAAGAAAGGCCAAATATTGACTATAAATTTTCTTTTGAAAGAATTTGTCAAAAACATCTATCTTTAGAAAAACCCAAGTATTGATAGTTTTCAGAAAACATCATTTTTCAGTTAAAACATCGCAGCGAAAAATTATATATTTAAACCTTGTTCATCATTTTGAAAACGTAGATTTAATATAACTTGTAAACCATTAGTCTTGAGAGCAAGTAGTGTTGAGTTTTGAAAACATAGTATTAAATTTGAAAACACTATCATTGAGTTAGATTGTAATAGCCCGTTTTTGGATCAAATCAGAACAGTGGTTTTGGGACCACAAATTCAAAGTAGAAGAGTTAATTTTATTATTTCTTTAAGGTCTACAGTATGATTGAATGACTGTGTGAAAATTTCTTCAGCAAATTTGCAAAGCTCAGAAAAGTGACAAAGAACTTCAAGCTAAAAGAGTTCAGTGCGAATTGACTAGTGATTCAGATTTTCAAATTGGGGCTGATGATTTTTTGATGTTCCGAGGTAGGATTTGTGTACCGAGAGATACCAAGCTTATTCAGAAAATTCTTCACGAGGAACATAGTAGTTGTCTATTTGTTCACCCAGGAAGTACGAAGATGTATAATGATTTTAAGAAATTGTATTGGTGGTCAGGTATGAAACGAGATATTTTTGAATTTGTAATGAGATGTTTGATTTGTCAACAAGTAAAGGCCAAACACCAAGTACCTTTAGGTTTACTTCAGCCTGTGATGATTCCCGAGTGGAAATGAGACAGAATCACAATGGATTTTGTAACTGGATTACCTCTGACTCCGAAGAAGAAAGATGTTGTTTGGGTCGTTGCTGATAGATTGACGAAATCGGCTCATTTTATTCTTGCATGTACTGACTATTCACTTGGTAAGCTAGTTGAATTGTACATTGCTGAAATTGTTAGATTGCACGGAGTGCCTATTTCTATTATTTTAGATAAAGATCAGAGGTTTACGTTTCAATTTTGGAAGAAGTTGCAAGAGGCTTTGGGCACAAAGTTGAATTTTAGTATCGTATTTCATCTGCCGACTGGTGGTCAATCTAAAAGGATGATTCAAGTACTCGAAGATATGCTTCGCTGTTGTGTTTTAGAGTTCGAAGATAGTTGGGAAAAATATCTACCTTTAGTTAAATTTGCTTATAACAACAGTTTTCAGTCGAGTATAAAGATGGCATCGTATGAGGCATTGTATGGTCACAAGTGTAGAACTCCATTGTATTGGATTGAGCTCAGTGAGAGACATATTCACGGGGTTGATTTGGTCAGAGAAACAAAATAAAGTGAAAATGGTTCATGATTGTTTGAAAGTAGCTTCGGATAGATAGAAATCGTACATGGATCTAAAATGAAAGGAAATTGAATTTCAAGTCTGTGATAAGGTATTTCTAAAAGTGTCTCCGTGGAAGAAAATTCTTAGGTTTGGTCGCAAAGGTAAGCTGATCCGCGCTTTATTGGTCCGTATGAGGTTATTGAAAGGATGGGACCAATAGCTTATCGGCTAACTTTACCATTGGAATTAGAGAGAATCCACAATGTGTTTCATTTGCCTATGTTGTGACGATATCGATCAGATACATCTCATGAGATTTTACCAACTAAGGTTGAGATTCGACTTGACATGACTTATGGTGAAGAACCAATCAAGATCCTAGCTCGAGAAGTTAAATAGTTGAAAAATAAAAGCATAACCCTAGTGAAAGTCTTGTGGCAGAGACATGGGGTCGAAGAAGCTACGTGGGAAACTGAGGAAGCTATGAGAAAATAATACCCAAACCTCTTTTCCGGTAAGATTTTCGGGGACAAAAATCCCAAAAGGGGGAGAGTTGTAACAGCCCGTTTTTGGGTTAAATTGGAACAGTGGTTTTGGGACCAAAAATCCAAAGTAGAAGTATTAATTTTATTATTTCTTTAAGGTCTACAGTATGATTGAATGATTGTGTGAAAATTTCGTTAAGAAATTTTATCGATAGAGTGTCCATAGGACTAAATTACAATATGTGCAAAATATGTGTTCTAGAAGCTAGAGGTGTCTAATTGCTATGAAAATTTAAATTAGAGGTCCTTAAATGGTAATTAGACCATTATATTTTAGTATGGACAAAAATGGACATGGTTAGGTGAAATTTCAAAGTTTGGCATTAAAGGCATTTTGGTCATTTGGTTAAGGAAGACAAAATAAAACAAATAAAAGATGTCATCTTCTCAATTTCATCCCCCATGGCCGAAAATCACAAACAAAGACATAGCTAGGGTTTGGCCAACTTTCAAGCTCGATTGTAAGTCTGTCTTTGTCCCGTTTTTAATGATTTTTATGTTTTTTTATGAATGTTGTAACTTGATTTAGCTATTCTAAGGACTAATTCGAAAGAAAATCAAAGTCTAAAATTTTACCCATGTTGAATATTTGTGTATTTTGATGTTTAATGATAGAAAAATGTATGTTGGGTGTTAGACAAACAACATTTACCAAGTGATTTTTTATGAAAATGTCAAATAAGGGCCTATTTGTAAAAGTTGTAAAATGTGAGTAAAAATGTCAATAAATGAAAAAATGGGCTGTTATGAGCAAGGAATGGGTTCGGCTAGGCTTGGGTGTGATGAAATTGAATGAAAATCATTTTATGAGCCTAAGGACTAAAATGTAAAAAATTGAAAAGTTAGGGGCAAAAATGTAATTTTTGTCATAAGGTGTTTTGGGATTAAATTGAATAATGTGATGATTGAATGATTTAAATGTGGTATTATAGATCAAGAAAGAAAAGGTTCTGACCTAGACCGAGGAAAGAACAAGGTTGTGGACTAAATTGAACTATTAGCCATTTTGTACCGAGGTAAGTTTGTATGTTAAAAATAAGCTTTAGAATAATTGTACTTAAATGCTTTAATATTGCATGAATTTTATGTTTAAGTATGTGAATGAGTATAATTCTACGAACGAGTTCAAAGACGATGCAGCAAGTGAGAAGTCCCGTTGAACCTTAGGAATAGATTAGGATACAAGTGACATGTCACTAGGGTCATTATGTGTTATGTGATTATGTGATCCGGGTGTTGGTCTTGTATGTCCTACCGGTGGCTGAGTATAATGAAATATGTTGCGGATAGTTGACAGCTTGTTTGAGCAACACCGCATAGCTACGTCTTGACTAACAGCTTGTGTGAGCAGGCCTATTGATAGCTCGAGAGCGAGCGATTATGTGATATGAGATTGAGGTAGCATTGGCTACTATGTGGCACTTAGTGTGCAAAAATCTCGAGTATCCGACATTATTATTCCGAGTGGTTCCCGAGTATGTCAAAGATGAGAATATGTGTAAATTCATTTCGAGATGGTTCAGGTATGTGCATAAAGCCCATGTTTATTAAATGCTTGAAACGATGAATATGAGGTAAGTTTTGTGGTGGAATGAGTTATGATCATGAGACTATGGTAAATTTACATTTAATTATGTTATAATATTTAAATGTGATATGTATGGTAAGGTGACTTATTTCTTGCATACGAGCTTACTAAGCTATATAGCTTACTCCGTTTATTTTCCATGTTTTATTGTGTCGCCAAGCTAACTCAGATCGGAGATCGTCGGAGATTCGAATCACACTATCAAACTCTCATTTTTGGGTATTGATGATCTTAGTATTTTAAAAGTATGGATGTATAGGGACTTGGTTATTTTGTTATATGTGTCATTTGATTTGGCCAAATGTATTGGCTCATATTTGTTTAAGGTGGTTTGGTATTTAACCATGTATTTGGCTTATTTTGGCTAAAATGATTGTAAGCCCATTTATAAGTTTATGTGTTAATGCTTTCTTGTTTTTATGTTTTGTAATGGGTTGTTATATGTTTATTATGGTTAAATGACTTGTTGTAAAATGGATGAGATGTGTTCTTTGGTGTGTTAGGAAATCCAAGTAGAATTATACATGATGAAAGTATTCATGTTGATACTTTTGAATGTGAGTTTGGTATGAATTGATTTGGTAAATTATGCTATAGTAAATACGTTAAGTGTTGGTAATGAATGATATGATTTAGCCTTGATTTTGGATGTTTGATTTGCTTGAACTTGCCATGGATTATGCCATTGATCTTTTGTGTGAGTAGGTGTGAATGAGGGTGACAAATGGCTTGGTAGATAGCCATTATTTTTTTCACATGGGTAGGCACACGGGCGTGTGTCTAGGTCGTATGTGACACACAGTCTGCCCCATGGGCTTGTGTTCTGGTCATGTGTCCCCTGCACCTTAATTTTGAGAAACAGAATGCTCAGAATTGAGCACACGGGCAGAGACACAGGCGTGTGTCTCAGCCGTGTGAGGGACACGGCCTCAGGTATGGTCATGTGTCTCGACCGTGTGAAATCTGCACCTATTTTATGAAAATATAATTTACCACACGGCCTGGCACACGAGTATGTGACTTGGTCCTGTGACATCAATTTGTTCATGAGTTACAAGTCAAAGAGTTACACGGGGTAGGGACACAGGCGTGTGTGACCACATGGCCTGACCATACAGGCGTGTCCCAAGCCACACGGGCATGTGACCCCTGTTCATAGCATAAATTTTCTATGTTTTGTAAAAATTTTCTAAGTGCTTAGTCCTGAACCACTTCCAACGCATGTTTTGGGCCTCGTAGGCTCGTATTAGGGACTTCAAGATTGAATATGAATGGTTTTAATTCGGACACAAATTTATGGTTCAGAATCGTATGATTGTTTGTGTGGTAAGTCCAGTAACGCCTCGGATCCTATTCCGGCATTGAATACGGGTAAGGGGTGTTACATAGATTATCCTTATTGTGAAAAATCAATCATTTAATTATTATTTCATAAAACCTTTTAAGTATTAGTTTAAAGTGTGCGTCATGCAAAACTATCTAAAAACCAGAATAAATCCAAAGTCTAGAAGAAAGTCCCAAACCAAAGTCCACAGAAATAATAACACACCCAAAGTATATCAAATACCAAATAAATAAGTTTTCTGAAAATGACTGAGAGCACATTTGTAAGCAGAACCCATCCTAACCTCGATTATTATTTGAAAGATTAGAACTAAAAGGAGTGAGCTTAAAAAGCCTAGCGTGGGTTACAAATTGTAATAACAAAATTTAACATATAACAATATCAGTTTAAGTAGATCATAAACATAGAATATTCAATCATAGAATCATATTTATCAGAATGCATAGTAACGATGTCAATGCAAAACCTTTTTAGAAATCAATGTAGATTTTCAAGAAAACAGATCCCACCTATCTCCTCTACACACCATAATGAGTTCCCCAAAACTCGTCTATCCAATAACACACAAAAATTTTGGACAAGCCACCAGACGGTGCAGCCGAGTTGCCAAAAACAAAATATTGTGATCAAGCCACCAGATAAAGCAAATATACTGCTAGATATAGAATATTGTGATCAAGCCACTAGATAATACATATATATTGCCAGATACTTCCTCTGTACACATTTTCCCAACCTCATGCATTTGATATGACATAAAAACATATTTTACAGTAGGTATGCTTTACATGCGAATCAGACCTCAATATGATTTATCACAGTGGCATGCTTAATATGCAAATAAGAATAAGAAATAATGGCATGCTTAACATGCAAATCAGAATAAGAAATAATGGTATGCTTAACATGCGAATCAGAGTATCAGAATATTATCATGTTAATCATGCGAATAAGAACATCAATAATTCAATATCACGTTTATTGTACATACATATTCAAATCACCATATATCACATATCATTGAGTGTAAGGAAATCACACATTAATATTTTTTAACAGAAGTCACATAATCACATATTTCATCACAGATCTGCAGTTTTAGAACACTTACTTGAAATCCTTCTTTAATGGATTTTACTAATCCATACGAATAATTTATGTAATCGCCCAATAACACTTTTCAGAGGCTTATTTAAACAATAAGTAAATATTTCTCAAATATATGTATTTTATCTTGATTAAATAATATTAATTATTTTATCAAATAAATCTCCATGCCTTTGTAAATCTGATCGTAAGGATTTTGATTCCAACTTCTAACGGAGGAATTCGATTCTCGAGCCTCTATGGTTAAACCATTCACATGTATTAGAACCAATTATTTTAATAAATAACTTTCAATCATTTGGTTTAGTGAGATACTTATACAATTGTTCATCTAATCACATACTTCTACAATTAGGGGAGTACGAATATGGGATTTTTTTATTAGCACTTCAATGAACCCATAAATCAAAATGGTTAGCATTGTCTTAAACGAGTATGTACGTATAAAATATACAAGAGTGAAACAAGAATAGAGGATCAACTATACTTACATAATAACGGGGGAAAGAGGGCTCAACAACTTCCCACAATACATTGATTAGAGAGGAGGATTTGACTCTATCAGGAAATAATATGATGTAAAATAGAGGTTAGAAAAATAAAATGGGAAGTAACCTTTTAATGAAAAAATTAGAATTGAGGGATTATAGAGATGAATTTCAAAAAGAAGAGGGGAAAAGAAAAAAATCAAGAATTTTGGGGTGGTGGTCAATGGTGACGGTGTGGCGGTGGTGCGACGGCGGTACGATAATGCGACAAAGATGGCAGAGGAGAGGTGGTAGTGAGGTGGAAGTGCGGCAACCTTTTGTGGTGGTGGAGTGGAGGAGAAATGAGAAGAAAGGGTGATTTAAGTGGTGAAATGATAGAATAAAAGACAGAATATAGAGACGAACAAGTTGGTGGACAGCAAAGAAAAGGGAGGAGAGAAAAATGAAAAAAAAAAGTGAAAAGGTTATGTCTAGGTGCATGGTCGGCCAAGGTAAGGTAAGAGAAGAAATTTGATGTGTTGAGGGGATAAAGGCATGGAAAAGGGATCATGGGAGTGAAAATGGTAGAAAAAGTGGAATGTTGACCTTGTAATTACGGAAAGAATCTTCCCAAGACGGGAAGGGTGTTCACACATAGCTAAAGTTGTCAAAATTTTAATTAAAAAAGTGAGATTGTAAGGGCTTGAACTTAGGACCACTTGAAATTAATTCACACACTTAATCACTAGGCTATTATACTTCTTGTGTCATAAACTAGCACAAAAAATAAATAAGACATAGGGCATGACATTGATAAATGAGAATGTTAGTTTACATAATGAATAACTGGTTCATAAAAACTTGTTTCCCCAATTATTTAGTAAATTATGTCTCATTGGTCAAAAGTTCTGGTTCATAGTCTAAAGGACACCATGATTACTACATTGGATCCAAATATTCAGCTAAAACTCTTTACTAATGCTTTGGAATAAGTGCAAGTTTTATGGGAGTTTTTCTTATGTATTTCAAAAAATTACACAATCTCATATCCTTTAAAGAAACCTCTCGAAATGATTTCTTATATAACATTATTTTACATTGGGCCTATAAGAGCCAAAACAAGAGGATGGGCACTTGTGTACAAAAGTTAACCCAAAAGCTCAACTCAGTTCAATAGGCTAGTCCCCCTTGTGCATGATTCTAAGTCGAGTTTGATTTTGCCTTTTTCCATTTTTATTTTATTTTTATTGTTTTAGTCAAACAAGGTTCCTTAATTTTCTATTAGAATTATATTTTCTAATGTTATTAACTAGCAGAATCATATTTTTTGTTCCAACATTATTATTTTCTCAACTTTATATTTTTTTTTCTATTTTTGGCATGCATGGTACCTATAAATACAATGCATGATTGCACTTCAGAATCACTTAACCTGTGATTTATTCATCTTCTCTTTGAATGTTTTTTGCCTTCTCAAACCTTTCTCCCCCAATTTTAGCTAAATGTTTAATTGGTATATTTTCCTTGTTCCATGTTTTCTTTTAGTTAACAAAAATGCTTGTTGAATCTTAAGGGATACGTGAATTCGTGAAATATTGTAATATCCCGAATTAGGGCCTAATCAGAATAGTAGTTTCGAGACCACAAATCCGAGATAGAAATAATTATTTTATAATTATATTAAGGTCTATGATATAATTGCATGATTGTGTGAAAATTTCGTGAAGAAATTCTATGCATAAAGTGCTTAATTTGAAAATTAGGGGCTAAATTGAATAAGTTGCAAAACTTGCATTCTAGAAGTTTTAGTATGAAATTGCTTTAGAATATTAATTAGGAGGTCTTAAATAGCAATTTAACCAATTTTTAAAATTTTGGACAAAAATGGGCTTGTACATGAAAAATTACAAAGAAATGCATTAAGGGCATTTTTGTCATTTGGTAAATATAGTCATTAAAAAGGGAAAAATAACACAAAAATGGACTCATCTTCTCCATAAGGGCTGCCGAATTTTGCTTGTCACCATAGCTAGGGTTTCAACATTTTCAAGCCTTGATTGTAAGTGATTTTCATGCCTGTTTTTAATACTCTTTTCGATTTTAAAATATAGAAAGCATGTTCTATCATTTTCTAGCAATATTTTGAGCTAGGATGCATGTATGAAAATTTACCCATTTGTGACATAATTGTATTTTGATGAATAATGAAGGAATATGATGGCTTGATGTGTGTTTAACGACTTTTACCTAGTAGTTTTATGTGAAAACACCTAAAAAGGGACTTAATTGTAAAAAGGGTAAAATTGATGGTAAAATCTAACTTTTAGTGTGAAATTTGGGCTGTTATGGACACTAGGAAATTCGGCTATGCCTAGATGTCATGGGAAATGCATGTAACTCATTGTACAAACTTAAGGACTCAATTGTAAATAATTGAAATGCTAGGGGTAAAATGGTAATTTTTATCCGAGCCGTATTAGGGGCTGTTTTGATGAATATGTAAATTGAATAAATTAATTTGGCATTTTAGATCAAGAGAAACAAGATTCGAGTCCTGATCAAGGGAAAAATAAAGTTTACGAGGAATAGGCTCGATTTCTAACATTTTGTCCTGAGGTAAGTTCATGTGTAAATGTAGTAACATAATTGTCATTTTAAGTAATTTAATGTTATTTATATGATATGATGGTTATTATCATGAAATATTATGCTTTGTGGATTATTATTTAGTAATATGCAAATTATGTGAGACTGCAAAGATGTGTGATTGAGGAAAATCCCGTTTGAACCTTGGGAATAGATTAGGATACAAGTGACATGTCACTAGGATATTTGAGTTCCAAACTCGTTGAGTTGAGTCCGAGTTCGTGAGATGTAACTAGGCATCCGAACTCATTGAGTTGAGTCCGAGTTCACTTATGGATGCGAACGCCTGAGCCCGTTGAGTTGAGTCCGAGTTTGCTTATGGGCGGGTTACATGGTAGCTTGGCTATATAATTTCCGCAGACTATTGATTTTGTTTAGCCACGGGTATGGCACTTATGTGCATACAATCCGTGTATCCAAATTATATTCCGATGTGTTCAACGGGTGAATCTTAAGTGAATAAGGAGAACACTTAAGACGAAGGTGACATGTTGGTAAGTGTGGTGAATGAGAAAATTGGATAGGTATGTGCTTAAACCCTCGGGTTGAGAACTTGGTATGATGAAATCGTGGTAAGATAGTAAATGCAAATGTAATATGAATGTCTTGGTGATATTTATGCAAATGATGTTTTATGTTGGATTGCATGATTATGTTACTTGCTATTTACATGTGAACTTACTAAGCATTTATGCTTACTCCCTCCTTTCCATTCTTTGTAGTTTTGATAAGCCAGCTCGGAAATTGGGAACGGTCGGAAGGCTCGCTCACACTATCCGTGGACCATTTTGGTATAGTGGCTTGTATATTTTGAGTATGGCGTGTATAGCATTATAATCATTTTGTGTATATGATCTTATGATATAGCTATTGGGTGGTAAGGAAATGTTTGGTAATGATTAGCCATTAGAATGGCTAATCAAGATTATATTTGGTGTTATGCATGCTTAATGTGCTATCTAATCCATGGAAATTCATAAAAAGGTGAAATTTGCTATAAAACAGTATCATACAACAATAATGACGTGAGTTTGAAAAATCACTAAAAATAGTAGATACAAAATTAGATGGTGATTAAAATATGAAGTTGAATCTTATTAAGTATATTTTCATATGAAAGAAACAAAACAGGTAAATGAGTTGTATTTCATGAGATATTTGGGTTTTGGTGGAACAGGGTTAGAGCGGTTTCTGAATCCCCTATTTTGACTTTATAAATTCACTAAAAATTGTAAACAAATAATTAGGAGTCATACTTTATATTTATAGATTCCTTATTGAGTCTACTTTTAATAAAAATAAACAGCATAGTCATATCAATATTTTATAGAGAGAAATGTGATTTGTAGTGAATAGAGGTCAGAGCAGTCGAACACTAAAACAGGGGAAAATTCAACTAATAAACTGTACTAATTGGCCTGACCAAAAATTCTAGAAAAAGAATTATTAAATATATATATGAGTCTAGTTTCAGGAAAAATTTACGGATTTTAATTTTGAGTTTCGTAACTCGAGATATGAATTTTTTAGCGACTATGATGTAGATGGGCAGTTTATTACGAAAGGTAAAATAAATTGTTTGAAATTGTTTAAGTGGTAATTTAAGTCTGTTAATGCCTCGTGCTCGACTCCGGCGACGGTCTCAGGTAAGGGGGTGTTACAAATATCCTTAAGGACAGTGATTCTCATGCCTCAATAAACAACTACTAGTTCCTAACCTTCAGTTTTACAATAGTTTTTATCGTCCCTAACTATTTATCCCTTTCAACTCCTGCCATCTCTCTATGACACTTGGTTTAACTGGTCTATAATATCTCTTCACTTAAAAAAAAAACCTGCATTTTGGCAACTCCACTGGGGAGGAGCGATTTCATTTAATGAAACACCAACCTTATTCCTTTTAGCTTCACCATAAGCTATGGAGGATGTTGGAAATTCAAATAATTTAATCCTTTCATATATTAAAGACTTGACGAAAAGGATGAAGACAATTGAGGAAAGGATGCAAATGTTGTAGTAGAATAACAAAAAGATGATGGAAACCAACTGCTAGCTCACATCCGCTTCTAATAGCACCCCTTCTCATATCCCTCCCATTACAAACACTTTTGCCAGAATTACCCCTATTTGAAATAGAAAAGGAGAAAACATATATGATGCTTCAAACCCCATGCTTCCCATGACAATTGGTGCAACCAACACTCCTACCTCCTGCACCTTATTTGCTTCCAGCAGAAACCATGTTGCCATAAACTCTCAGGCTAAAGCTTTCTCTTTAGTGGCACAACCCTCTAAAACCCAAAGTTTTGTCATAAAAAATAAACTTCAAATGTTTTTAGAAGAAAAAAAGTCTTAGTTCGTTTGAGTTTGACCTTAAATTGCCATACCCGACTAAGCTACTAAGCTATATATTAAGGACTACACTAGTCCTAAATTTAAACAATACAATGGCGCAAGTCTGGTGATGCTTGCGAGCATTTGATAAAATTTATAGATATGCTAGGAGTTCTAGTGTTGGATAATGATTTAAAGTTAAAAGAAATGTTAAGTCCCTAATAGAGAAGGCATATACTTGGTATCTGAATCTTGAACCTTGTTTTGAGGAATCATGGAGCTAGATTTGTCCAAAGTTTGGTTAAAAGTTCTTTTCAATTTAGGAGAAAGTTAGTCTTGTTGACTTAGGTAGCTAGGGAAAATCAAAGACCAAAAGATTATGTTGTGTTACATCCAATGATTTAGAGAGAAAGTTTTAAATGTATATGAAGCTCATGATGAGAAAGAGTTGGTTAAGGTGTGTATCCAAGGAATGTTTGATGATTCCAACTTTACTTACAAAATTTTCCATTGCCTTCTCTTTATTGTTTGGTAGAGGTTGCAAGAAGAACCAATGATACTATCGTGGGACATAAGAGATGTAAATATCACTTTCACCAAAAAGAGGATGGCTTATTTTGCTTCAAATAAAGAGAAATTATTTAAGGAACCGAAACTTAATTGTGATGGAAGAGACTCTCCACCATCGTTCCTATACTTTACGAAAAAAGTACTTGAACTCTTGAACAAATGGGTGAATGAAGGTAGTGTTCGTCTGCCTAAAGTTGAACGTCAACCTACTAAGGGAGAAAAATCCAGTCCTATGTATTGTCAATTCCATAGAACCGTTAAACATCCAACATAAGAGTGATGAAAAATTTAAAATTTTACCATGGAATGATGAAGAAAAATGATGATAAAAAGGTGTATTCAGAGTTAGTGAAACATACTTTATTTGTGTTTTTCTTATGTGTTTAAAGACTATTCTTATTGATATTTAAGTACATCTTTACAAGTTTAAATTGTCATTTTTCTTGGCATAATTGTGATATTTGACCCATCCAACTAATTATTCCTCATAAGTAGAGAGCTTGTCTTCCAGGTAGAAGTACACTTAATGAAGAAGTCGACCACTGTGATCAAAGAGCCTGTCCCATCACTATCTAAAAATACATTTTTTAATGAAGTCGGATGTTGTGGTAAGCACACTTATTGGTACACTAATAAGTATAAATAAGAAGAATGAAAGTTCAAAATAAGGAAAGTTCTTAACATAGATCAGACTTAACTTACATTTGTGAGGCGTTACTAAAAAATGAATTCACTATATATACTCTCCCAATAAAATATATGATTCAAACTTAATCCGATTACAACTCATTGCAACCTCACTGTTGTATCACTTAATGAGCTCATTACTCACTCACCTTTCCTCGATAGAAACAAACCACTCAAATGTAAAAATACAAAGCACCTAAAGTGCTCATTACAATCTAAACTGAACAGCACAACTCTGTATCTCAATCCTACAAGTATATTGCCTATTCGTAGTCTATAAAGTATTGGTGAAATGGACTTTTATTCAAGAGATGATGTTGGAATTTTTCACAGGATGAAAAACAAAACAAAGTTATCCGGATGAAATATGAAGCTCTTGTTGAAGCTCCCGGATGAAGTATGTGTTAAATTTCAATCAAATGATCAATGAAACAAGCAAAGAAATTTTGTGTTTGAGAGCTCAAAACAGAAATAAAATCGGATGAAAAAATTGAGAGAACAAGTTGGCAACTTTCATTACTTGAAAAGTTCAAATTACATGTACATAAGTAGATAGATTACATTGGTAAAAAACAAAGCTTGCTTGTGTAAGTAAATAACCTGTTAAATCAGTATAATGACTTCCTAAACAGCTAAGCATCTAACTAAACCTTAGCAAATACAAAAGGTTACATTGAAACAACAAAAGTCAACTGTCACATGGACATGCCAATCGAATTACTCCTTGGACAATAGCATGCTTCAGCTGTGATGCTCGGTCACTTGCATGCTAGTGCATGATTACATGGTTGCATGCATGTTGCTGCTGTAGTTGCGACCTTTGAGCACTCCTCTTTGGCTACTAAGCAGCTAACTCCAATTTCCTTCCTCAAACACTCGAACTTTGCAGTAGCCAATGGCTTGGTCAGACATCAGCAAGTTGATCCCTCGAACAACAATGTACCAAGCAAATTTCCTTGGCCAATTTTTCCTCTCTCACAAAGTGATATCTGATCTTGAAATGCTTCATTTTACCATGGAACACATGGTTCTTGGCAATGGCAACAGCAGACTGGTTATCAACCTTAATCTCAGTTGCTTCCATCTGATTTGCATTCAAGTCATCCAGTAGTTTTCTAAGACAAATGGCTTGGTTAACAGCAATAGCAGCTGCAATATACTCAGCCTCAGCAGTGGATTGAGCCACTGTTTGTTGCTTCTTTGAACTCCAACTAAAAACACTTGAGCCTAGACTAAAGAAGTAGCCTGATGTGCTCTTCATATCATCAACTGAGCCAGCCCAGTCACTGTCTGAATAACCAACAAGTTTCAGCTCCTCTGCTCTTCCAAACTTCACACCAAAATTCAAAGTCCCTTTGACATATCTTAGGACCCTTTTTGCTGCTTTAAAATGTGCAACATTGTGGCAGTGCATGAACCTCGAAAGTAGGCTAACAGCATACAGGATATCTGGCCTTGTTGCTGTCAGGTAGAATAGACAACCAACCAAACTTCTATACCCCTTTTCATCAACTCCATCATATTCACTTGTGCTTGACAGCTTCTCTCTTAGTGCAACAGGTGTCCTAACAGGCTTGTACTTTGACATGCTGAATTTGCTTAGAACTTTCAATACAAAGGCTTGTTGGCTTATAAAAATCCCTTTTTCTTTCTGATTTACCTCCATGCCAAGGAAGTATGTCATCAAGCCAAGATCAGTCATCTTAAAAAGGTCTTGCATTTGCTTCTTAAAGTCTTCAATCAGCTTGCTTTTGCTGCCAGTGACCAGCAAGTAATTAACATACAATGACACAATCAGCAAGGTCTCCTCTCTAGCTTTCTTGACATAAAGAGTATGCTCACTTATGCTCTTTTTGAACCCGAGCCTTGACAAGTAAGCATCGATTCTATCATACCAGGACCTTGGAGCCTATTTTAGACCATACAAGGCCTTCTTGAGCCTATAGACCTTATGTTCCTCACCAGAGACCTCAAATCCTTTAGGCTGCTCAATGAAGATTTCTTCTTTGATAAATCCATTTAAAAATGCTAATCTCACATCTAATTGGTGCACTTTCCACTGTTTTTGAGCTGCTAAGGCAAATAGTAGCCTTATGGTGTCCAATCTTGCAACAGGTGCAAAGGTTTCAAAGAAATCGACCCATTGCTGCTGACTATAGCCTTTCACAACCAACCTAGCCTTGTGCTTATTCAGTGACCCATCCGCATTGTTCTTGGTCCTGAACACCCATTTGACACCAATAACATTTCTATTTGTAGGCCTATTGACCAGCTCCCATGTGTCATTTTTTTGAATCATTCTCAATTCAGCTTCCATAGCCTCTTGCTAATAGTTCTCTTTTGTAGCCTCAGCATAGCAGGATGGCTCAACTATGGTCATGGCACACCTTTCATAGATGTCTACCAGTGTTCTAGTGTCTCGAATAGGTGCATCATCATAATCATCTTCAGCATCAGCTTCAGTCTCAGTAGGCTGCAGGTCAGGATTATTCTGGTCTTCCTCAAGCAGGTTTGCATCAGTTCCATCCCATTTCCAGTGCCTTTCTTCATTAAACTTTACATCCCTGCTTACAATGATCTTCTTGGTCTACGGATTAAAGATCCTATAACCCTTCCTCACACTGCTGTAGCCTGCAAACACCCCTGGCATGGACCTTTTTTCAAGCTTAGTCCTTTTCTCTACTGGAACCAGTGTATAGCACAAACAACCAAATACCTTCAAGTGTGACACTATTGGTTTTTGTCCAAACCAGGCTTCAAAGGGTGTTTTACCCCTCACTGCATTAGTTGGCAATCTATTCAGCAAGTAAACAGATATGTTTACTGCCTCAGCCCAAAAGTTGTTAAGCATTTCAGCCTCAAACAATAGACACCTAGCCATATCAAGAACTATCTTGTTTTTTTCTCTCACAAACACCATTTTTCTATGGTGCATAGTTGGTTGTTAGTTGGTGTTGAATTCCAGCATCATCACATATCTTTTGGAACCTTTAAGACACATACTTAGTTCCATTATCTGACCTTAAGCATTTCAACTTGCAACTGGCTTGGTTCTTAGCCAATGCTTTGAACTTGCAAAAGAAGTCAGCAACATCTGACTTTTTCTTTAGAAAGCTTACCCAACAAAATCTGGTGCAATCATCAATGAACAATGCAAAGTACCTGTTTCTATTCAGGGAGGTGGCTTTCATAGGTCCACAAATGTCTGTATGGACCAGCTGGAGCCTCTCTTAAGCTCTTTAAACTTGTTGATTGGAAAGGGCAGTCTGGTCTGCTTACCAAGTTGACACATTTCACACACATCCTTCTTTGCTTCAATCCAGGATATGTCTTCTACCAGGCTCATTTTGTGCAGCAGGCCAAGTGACTTGTAGTTCACATGGCCCAGCCTCCTATGCCACAAACTTGATTCATCAGCCACATATGTCTTTGGTTCTAGCTGATTCACATCTAAAGTGAAGCTTCGATCATTCATGGTTACTGTTGCTAACACCTAGTCAATAGCATCTTTGATCACACAAACCTTGCCTTCAAAAATGAGAGAATACCCCTTCTCTAGTAGCTGACCAACACTCAGCAAATTTTGGTCAATTTCAAGTACATAAAGAACCTCAGAGATGGTTTTGTTACCTGACTTTGTGCCAATCACAACCTTACCTTTGCCTTTGGCCTCTATGAGTTCACCATTCCCTATTCTGACTTTGGACACAAAGGTGGTGTCAAGTTCCTTGAACATGCTTCTATTTGATGCCATGTGATATGTACATCCACTATCAATCAGCCACATGTTGCTAACCTTGCTTGAGCTTGCAAAACAAGAAGCTGTGAAGACATGCTCTTCCTGTGCTTCAACATCTTCAATAGTCTGAGCTTGATTCTGATGGTGTAGCTGTGGTTTTGGCTTGTTTTTGCAGACTTTTTTAATGTGTCCAAGCTGTTTGCAGCCTCTACACTGAATGTCAAGCCTGTACCAGTAGTATTTTTCAAGGTGAGTGGTCTTCTTGCAATGAGCACAAGGTGGAAACTTTCTTTTGGTAGCTTCTTTATTGCCCTTGTCCTTCTTTTCTGTCCAAGGCTTCTTACCTTTGAAACTTGAGCTCGAGTTTGAGCCTTCTCTGCCTCTGGCCTGAAAAGCTCCCTCAGAATACTCCTACTTTTTGTTTGCTCTTCTTTGCTCTTGTGCATAGAGAGCATTTATCAAATCTGTCAAGGGAATAGTCGATAGGTCCCTCGAGTACTCCAGGGAAGAGATCTTTGATTCGTACTTCTCTGGCAAGGTTGTTATGACTTTTTCAACTACCCTCTGGTCACTAAAATCATCCCCAAGTAGTTTTATATTGTTGACTGTGGCCATGATCCTATCAGCATACTGCTTGACAGTCTCTGACTCCTTCATCCTCAGATTCTCGAAGTCCCTTCTCAAGTTTATTAGTTGTTGTTGCCTGGTCTTCTCTGATCCTTAAAACTCCTCCTTAAGTTTGTCTCATGCTTGTTTTGGACTGTCACAGGCCATTATTCTTGTGAAGATCACATCTGAAACTCCACTTTGAAGGCATGACATGGCCTTGTACTTCTTTGCACAATCTTCATTATACTGCCTGATCTGAGCAATGGTCGGGTTTTCTCTCAAGGGAGGTGGTTCAGTGTCATTTTAGACCACATTCCACAGGCATGTGCTTGCAGGTATGTCCTCATTTTCACAGCCCAGATATTGTAGTTTTCACTAACAAAAACAGGGGGTGGTGGTGGTGAAAAGCTCATACTTACAGCAACTAAAAATAGGCCAACAACAACAGTTCCTGCTTCTTTCTTTCAAACACGAGTCAGCCACAAATTTGTGCACAACCAAGGCCCTCAAAGACAACAGGCTCTTGATACCATATGTTGAAATTTTTCACAGGATGAAAAACAAAACAAAGTTATCCGGATGAAATATGAAGCTCTTGTTGAAGCTTGAGCAATAAAGCAATAATAATGAAACAAGTAAAGAAATTTTGTGTTTGAAAGCTCAAAACAGAAGCAAAATCGGATGAACAAATTGAGAAAACAAGTTGGCAACTCTCATTACTTGAAAAGTTCAAATTACATGTACATAAGTAGATGGATTACATTGGTAAAAAACAAAGCTTGCTTGTGCAAGTAAATAACATGTTAAATCAGTATAATGACTTCCTAAACAACTAAGCATCTAACTAAACCTTCGCAAATACAAAAGGTTACATTAAAACAACAAAAGTCAACTGTCACATGGACATGCCAATTGAATTACTCCTTGGACAATAGCATGCTTCAGCTGTGATGCTTGGTCACTTGCATGCTCGTGCATGATTGCATGGTTGCATGCATGTTGCTGCTGTAGTTGCCACCTTTGAACAGATAAGTAGGATAACAATTTAATATTATCATATGTGCAAGTTGATGTCCACCATTTCCAATATTAATAAAGTCAACAAGGTAAGTTATCATTATCTTCAGCCAAAATGCTCACTAATATTAGCCATAGTATTGTTATGATGCTCATCATAATCCATGAGAAACGATTCTAACAGTTGGGACTTTGCTTGTTGGAATTCCGTTGCATAACTAAATCTTGTTTTACTCGAATTAAGGCTTAAGGATTATCAAATAATCAATGTATTTTTTTTGCTAAAATAGATCAAATGACGCACTATGCCAAAACTGCTAACTTTCCAAAGCATGGCCTAATACTGCAACTTATGCATAAACAAAAATCATTAGAGTTTTATTTCTTTTAGGATTTCTTAGATTTTTGGGCTATAAATACATAACTTGGTATACTTTTTATAATTCATAGATTTTTTGCTTTATTAATAAGATTAAACCGTGAGGTTTTCCTACTTTCTTGTTTGAAGAGTTGTTTACTACTTATCAAATTATTTTGATGTTGTGGCGTTTCGACTTTTTGATCCAATAATCCAATTTGCTAGGAATAAGTTTTCAAGTGAGTTGGTAAGAAGTTGTTCCATAATCCTCATTGCTAATCACTTTGTTTATTAGAGGGACCGTAAGATAGGTCCTATCTTTTTTTTTCTTCTATTTTCCTTAAATTATTTTTAGTTTCTTTATTTCCTTTTTATTGTTCTTTAATCCTTATTTTTTATTTATTTGTGATTTAGTTTCGATGTTCAAGAAAATACCAACATTCATTTTTTCGAATCAGATTTGGTTCTAAGTATAAGAATCAAGTTTCAGGTCTGGGGTTCCTCATAAAAAAATGTTAAGTTTTAATAGGAATTTTGTGAATACTTAAGATTCGTTTGATATTTTAGATTTCGGTTTAGTACAATATCTCATCTTACATGCTTGTAGGATTCTTAATATTTGAGTTGGAGGCTTGACAGTATTCATAAAGAAAAAGTTCATATTTTATTTATTAAACATTTTTTTTACCATTATAAGGTAAATTATTAAAAAAAATGAATTTTTAAGCCATACATTTAAAAATAGCTAGGTTGTTATTTTTGCTCAATTTGTCAAATCTAATCTGAAGAGGGTTAAAAAAATTAATGTCTCTTGATTAAGATTTTTTGCTAATTAAAAAATAAATGATAAAAAAGGAGTTATTCATAATTTTTCATCGAATTAGTTAAGGCATATAATATTAACTTTATTTAAATAATTAAATCTGATTGGAGGATTTCTTTTTTTTAAGAAAAACAATTATTATATCGTGGATTTTACACTTTATGAGTTCCATACATTAATTATTTGAAATTAGAAGAATGGATCGAATTTGATGTCATGAATGTTAAACAGATCATTGTAAGCAGTGTAAATGGTAAGCAATCCAAATTAAAATGAGCATGAAAAAGATTGTAACTAGTTAGTTTTTCGTCAAAATGTAGGCGTGTAAGTGCTATGCTTTGTTGTTGTTTCATATAATAATTTAACATCTTCTCTTTTATATGCATAAATGGAGAAAAAAATCATTAACAAATAAAAAATTGTACAATGGACTCCTGTAACTTGTTTGGTGATAACGAGACCTTAAACCATAGAATTATGAACAGCGCTCTTAATACGTATGAATTGGGATATGATAATTAGATTAGAATATTGAAAAACTCAGGCTCAACTCTGAACTTGAATCTGAGTGTTATTGATGTTTTATATAGAGTTGGATCTCAGTAAAAATACAGAATATTTGAACTCAAAGTGAAGATAGGAAAAACCCTACTAAGCCTAAAGCTGCTCAACCGTACTGCGTACAGATTCCAATTTATCCCAGAAAATCGATACATTACCACTCTTTTTTGGAGGAGTTTTGGTTAGACCCTAATTAACTGTGGAGTGGCAAACCCAGAAAACACGTGGGGCTTGCTCTTACACTGCTGCTGTATTTCAAGAATTTTCCTCAGTTTGTTGAAATCCCACTCTCTTATGGAGTCTCACCAATGGACTTTTCACTATTGACTCTTCAATCTAAGGGGGTTCATTCTCTTCAACCAAAGTTTCAACGGCCTTGCTGTCATTGTTATCATCATCGCCATTTTTAATATTATCGGTTTCACTGACTTCAGCCACTTCGTCGACCTTCGCTTCAATCTCATATTAGTTTTCATTGAAAGAAACAAGGTGCAACGTTAAACGACCATTGGAACGGTGAGCTCGAATATAGTCATTGAATCTAACTTTTTCTTCTTTGAGAATCAACCGTCCGTCACTTGTGTAATACCTTTTCAACACCCACGGCATCGGGCAAGGCAGGTTGTTGTTACGAGCCAGCGACGGAATCGGTGGCGGAATCTCTCTCTTAATAATCGTCTGAAGCCGTTGTTCTCGCTTCCCACGACTTTGACTGCAATCAACAACACCGGCGCCGCCGCCGCGAGGGCCTTCGTTGTTATCAAGATGAAGGCAACTCTCCGAACCGATGTAATCACTGATCAAAGAAGAAGAGGGTGAAGAAACGACGACGCTTGATGCCATCATACAAGAAAATTGGGTTTTCGGTTTGGATCGTTCAAACTGGCTTTGGGTTTTCTTAATTTCTTTTGTAAAAAAAAGGTAACAAAATTAGGTGATAAATAGAGAAATGAAAGAGAAAAAAGAAATGGAACGATATCTGTAAAGTCAAGAATAGGGTTTTAAATCATCGAGCTTCAAGAACAGCTAGGTTTTCCAGTATCTTATCTTTCAGATATTTGCATCTCAAAACCCTGTTTTTTTCTTTTTTTTCTTTTTTCCATAAGAGAAAATATATACAATTTTAGTATTTCATGGAACATTATAAATATAATAATAATAAATAAAATTCAAAACATAGATATAAATTGTGATAAAATAAATATTAGGTTAAAATATGACTCCTGATTGCATATTTTGATCTAATTCTACGTAAAGAAATGAAATTACAGTGCAAAATTAATTTTGTTTTAAAGGGAACGGATTGCCCGAGGTTCACAGTGAAGAATGAACACATATCTGCCATGCATGCAAATGAATACCAGAAAGCAATACTTTTAACTCAATTTTTTTTTTTTACATAAAACTCTGCTATTTAAATTGCAAATGTTTATATATATATATATATATAAAATAAATTAATCAAGCACTCATGAAGGATAAATTAATACTGAAAGAGAGAAACAATCATAACGTATTTGTTCTGTCAGTAAAGAACATACCCGATATAGGAACACAAATCCAGAATTGAAATTTGAACTCAACCAAAAACCCTAAAATAAAAAGAGGAAAGGGGAAAACCCAGATTCAAGAAAGAGATAATTAACAAGTTTCTGTTGAAGAAAATTAATAAAAAGTGAAAGCGAAAATTGAGTTGCCTGAACAGAAGAGAAGATGAATATATAAGAAGACCAGTGAGCAAGAGAAAGAAAATTCATTTTTATTAAGGAGGGACAGATCAGAAACAATTGAAACCGCATTTCTCTTTTGAAAAACTAGTATATATTACAAGTTTTTTCGATGGACAGATAATGGTTTTTTTTAATAGAAATATTTTTTGAAAAGAATAAATGTGTCTAAAATCTCCCATTTTTGGAATAAATTGCCTAATTTAAGGCGAGGTTTAAGTGATAAGGTTTGTTTCTAACTTCTACGTAACGTTTTAGCCCGGGCTGATTTTTAATTTTACTTAGTTTTTTTAACCCTAGGATTAGATGATAATTTATAAAATTATTATATTTTTAATTTTAAATAAATAAAAATATTTTAAAATATTACATATGCATATGCATATCATATACCATATATACTACAAAGTCTTCCGCCTCAACTGACGTGAATAATTTAACTTTTTGCCACCTAATTTATTCCTATGTTTAATTAATCAATATATATTTTAAAAATTTTGAGATTAGTTTAAAACAAGAATAATTATCACTACAAAAAAAAATTTCACCCCATTATCCTTTTTGTTAAATAAAAAAATTATTATGTCATAAGTGTTAATTTGTTGGTTATTTTCATAAGTTATTTAGAATTTCTTTATTTGATTTCATTTTTAAAAAAAATCATAAAAGAGACTTATAGTTTAAAATTATTTTATATATTATTGACATATAATAATATATTATATGAAAGATAGAAATAATAATCTTTTTATTGGTTTGGCAGTTATTCGGAACTTTTTCCCTTGGGAACTTTCCTAACCTTGGTATCATTTGCACATTTGCAAATAAGTAGCTCACATGGTTTATAAGTCAATTTAAAATCCAATCATTTACCCTATTATTATTTTTAAATAAAAAACTATTATATCCTCAATAAAAATTTTAATTTATAAATAAATTAATAAAATAAAAGATACATACTTTGATACATTTTTTAAACTAAATAAATAAAATAGAAAGATATATACTTTTAGATGCTTTAAGAAATTTAAAAAGTTAATTTTAATTCAACATTAACTACAAAATATTCTCATAGCTCACAAGTGTCAATTTACTCACTATTTTCATAAGCTTTTTAGAGTTTCTTCATTTGAATAAATTCACGAGACAAGGCATATGTTTAAAGTTATTTATATGTAACTGATATATAATAATATAAAATAATAATATTTCTACTGGTAAAAAAATAACCCAGAACTTTCCTAAAATTTGCAATGGATTCTAACATACTTTATTATAGTTACCATGGTGGTATTAGATTTTGCAAATGCAAATTATCACAATTACCATAGTGGCATTAAATACATAATTAGATACATTTTTAAAAATAAATTAATAAGAGATATATTTTTAGATTCACTTTAAGAAATAAAAAAATTAATTTTAATCTTACATTGACTAGAAAATACTCTCATAGTTCACACTTACCCTATAAATAAGTGTCAATTTCTTCACTATTTTCATAAGCCCTTTAGAGTTTCTTCATTTGAAGAATTTTATAAGATAGGACATATCATTTAAATTTATTTATTTATTATTGATATATAATAATATAAAATAATAATCTCTCTATTGGTTTGGAAATAACTGGGAACTTTCCTAACATACTTTATACATTGACCACGGTGGTAATAGATTTTGTAAATGAAAATGAACGGTGATTCTAATATAGTTACCATGGTGATTCTAATAGAGTACTAAGATTTTGCAACCAATAAGTGTTAAAATTTTACACATGAATAGTGATTCTAATACAGTGCACTTAGCGACCAAAATGTTAAGATTTTGCAAATGAATGGTGGTGATTCCAATACAATACTAAGGCGTGGGCATCCAAGTAAGACATTGACATCCAATGGTCATAACTAAAAGTTTGTTTCAAAAAGCATATTTGTTTTTCCAATATAGTACTAAGACGTTTGTTTTAAACCGCAAGTTTGCATTTCAAATACAGTACTAAGACGTTGGCATCAAATGGCCATAAGTTGGAATCCAATGATCATAACTAAAAGTTTTTTTTTTCAAAATGTTTATTTTAAAACGCAAGTTTTGTCACACCTAGATTTGTAAGATCTTAGGTAGCAAAAGAGTTTGGCATACTAAGTTGAAAAATTCACTAATATGGCATGTTCTTTTTACAAATAATAAGAAGTAGCAAGCTGGTTGAAGAAAAGTTAGGTTTCAACCATAATCCTGTTAGTATTGAACTACACATATATTAGTGGGAGACATGATGATTAAGGAAATTCCAGTTAACTGTAAATTGGTTTTGGTGATAGGGGTCGAAAGGACTATATATAGGAGAAGCATTCTTCTTAGAGGACAATTATTTAGTTTTTTTATGTTCTTCTTTTCTTTTGCTTGCCATGAAAGAGAGAAAGATTGAGGAATGCTCATGTATGAAAGGGAGAGACTAAGGATTTAGCCTTAGAAATTGGAAATCTTGAATGCTAGTAAGTTTTCTAATCTCTCTGCATTAGCAGATTCAAGAAGAAAAAGGTAGTTATGGATTTTAGTAAATTATTTTTTTTGTTCTGTTTTGGGGTAAATTAGTGGATAATCATTCACTAGCATTTGCATGTGAAGAAATTGTAGTTTTTGTTATAATGAATGGTCATAGTTGAATTCTGAAATAGCTATCGTGTTGTATTGATTAAGGAGGCTCGTGTAGAAAGGGAGAAGCGTAGAGGATGGATTTGGCGTCAACTTTTAGGTGAGTTCTTGGACTCAGATCTCAAATGGATATATTCCGTGTCATCAAATACTGAATATGATGAATTGGTGTTTTACCAATGTTAAATCAACTTGTGGTGAGGTGTTGATGTCTTGTGTGTGCACTTAGTGTTGACATGCAAATACTGTTGGTTATGAATTTGATTATTCTGAATAGATGAAATGTTTGGCATGGTATATGTTGTATTACGAGATGCAATTATATGACTGTGAGTTATTTATGTTAAGTTTATGAAAGGTTTGGCATGATGCGTTATTGAATATTGAATTTATATGAATGACTGGTAGTAAATCAGCTAACTCAAATTAACTTATGTTTTAATTTTAAATTAGCTAACCTTTATAATATCAACTGTGAACATAGGTCAGTGAGTTGTTTAGCAGTTGCAATCTTAAATCAACTAACATGTATAATATTAGCTGCAAATATAGGTCAACCAGTTGTTTAGGAGTTGTGATCTTAAATCAGCTAACTCAAATAAGCTTAGGTTGCGATCTTAAATCAACTAACCTTTATAATATCAGTTGTGAATGTAGGTTAGAGCTGTTTAGAAGTTGTGATCTTAAATCAGCTAACTTAAATAAACTTAGGTTGCAATATTAAATCAACTAACCTTTATAATATCAGCTACGAACGTAGGTTAGCAAGTTGTTTAGGAGTTGCGATCTTAAATCAGCTAACTCAAATAAACTTAGGCTGCGATCTCAAATCACCTAACCTTTATAATATCAGCTGTGAACATAGGTCACAAGCTGTTTAGAAGTTGTGATCTTCATGTATCACAGTATTATCATGGAGATCAGAATTATCTGACTGTATTTTTCTTTTCAGGTCCTCATTCTGCCTTAATAACTCTTGTTGAAATGTTTGCTATTGCTCAAACCTAACATTTTGCAAAGTCATCTGCTCCCTCATCAATCTCATCTACTCCTGAAAAGCAAAAAACTGTTGTGGGGATGCCTCCTAATCAGAGGGGAGTGATAATCCCTAACCAAAAGGGATATTCAAGTCAAAAGAATTCGAGGCTCCTGCATGAGCTGAATTACCCAAATTTTTTGGCCGATCGGCAAACCAACCAGCAAATAAATCTGCCTCATCGGGTTGATTACAAGCACTATAAACTCCAGGTTGTCCTGTCAAAAAATTAATGGGAAAATTCTCATTGGGGTGAGCCATTTTGATTTTTTGCTTCTCTGTCTCTCTTAGATTGTGAGACTTCTCTACTTATATGATATGGGTATTGTTCATTGATATGACATACTAGGTAGGTTCCATACATGTCAACATGTATCCTATTCTAGACTTAACATGTGTTTATGCGGTCCTATGCACGATCTCACGTGTCACTTCGCATGAGAATGTAGGTACCCATTCTGTGAACATCCATTATTATGTGAGCTTGATAGAACCATCGGGTTGTGGGCCGATGATGGCAAGTAGCATATCGAGCTCAATAGAACCCGACCCAAACCCATTCAGGTTTTGGGTTGATGATGGCATGTTTCATAACACTAACCTATTAATTTAAAATCCTAATTATCTTAACTAAATTAAAACTCTAATTATCATAATATAATTTAAACTCCTAATTATCTTAATCTACACAAAATTTAATCTAAACTATTACAAAATAAAAAAATAAAAAACCTAACCTCACATTATTTTCTCTCTCTTTTCTTTGAATTTTTTTAGTTTTTAATTTTTTTTACTTTTTACTTTCACATCAAACTCAGCGAATTCGCTGTCTAAATTCTTAAAAAGGATTAATTTCTAATTTAATCCTTCATTGACTGTTGATCATTCAATTTAATCTCTATAACTAAACCAAATTTTAATTTATTCTTTAGATTATACCCATATTTAATAAAATATTTCTAATTATTTAATTTTATTTAAAACTTCTATTAATATAAATTTATTAAAGAATACAATTCATAAATTAAATGTAAGAATTTTCTTACTCAATCAAACTTTCATAATATATTTTAATTTTTTCATGATATCTTTCTATCTTGAATATTTATTTAAATATTAATATTATAGATGTTGTGTCGTTTATTGTGTAGTCAATAACAAAATATATAAAAATTAATGTCATAAATTTTGAAAAAAAATATTTTTATTTTGAGATTTTGGAATACTTTATTCCTATGAATATAATTATAGTTAATTTAGAATATATTAATAGACAATTACTTAATTTCGTTCACATGTTCAATATTATAAATATTATATTTATTGAATTTATACATTTTAACTTATATAAAATTTAAAATCTCAATTAGGGTTTTATTTATTTATACAATTCATTAATTAGTTTGTATATATATTAAATTACTAACTCATAATAAATTTATATAAATTTATTCTTTTTAAATTTTAAATTAAATAAATGTGGAGTTATGCATCGTATTTTTTAGCTTTTCTTTTCCCAGTTAAACTTTGTTTTTAGTTTCTCATTTAAACTCTGATTAGTATAAGTTATTTTAATATTAGTTTCCCACTTAAACCCTGATTAGTGTAGGCTATTTTAATATTATTTGATCTACAAATTTAGCCTATAAATAGGTTATTTTTCACCCTAGAAAAATAACCCATTACACATTAGGTATTAACTTTTACAAGCTTTCAAAGAATTTTGTGTTTACATTTTGAGGGTTCTTATTTCGGGTTTCGGGGTTTAGTTTTATCTCCATCTTTTATACTATTTTTTTTACCATTTTAGTGAATTTATCTTTGCCCATTGTTTTTCATCCTCTTCGGAGAGGTTTTTCCACTTAAAATATTTGTGTTCAATCTTTTCAATTTCTTCGTTATTTTACTTGTTCGTTATTTAACCGGGTTTATCGCCAACAAACTGATATCAGAGCTAGTTCGATTTCCGTAATCAACCCATTCAGAGATGGCAGGAACAAGGTTTGATATTGATAAGTTTGATGGCATCACAAAATTGAATCTGTGGCAAGTTCGGATGACGAAAATTTTGATTTAGGACAATCTTGAGAAGATCCTTACAGAGAAAAGCATGTAGACAAGATAAATTAGATGAGATAGGTTAGATAAAAAGGCTTTATCCACGATTCAATAATGTCTAACAAATAATGTGTTGCAGGAGGTGTTGATGGAGGAAAAAACATTCGCCTTATAGAAAAGGTTAGAAACCCTTTATGCGACAAAGTCTCTGACTAACCAATTAGTGCTAAAACAACAGTTGTACACGTTTCGCATGAACGAATGTGAACACCTCAGAGATCACATCAGTCAATTTATTACTCTTTTAAATGATTTAAAGAATGTTGAAGTTTAGGTTAACGATGAATATCAAATTATGCTATTATTTGGCTCTTTACCCCTTTCATACAAGTCTTTCAAGGAAACCCCAATTTATGGCAGAAATAATCTCTTATTCAATAATGTGAAGGGTTATCTATTGAGCAAAGACAAACTTGACAATGAGTTTGGCTCGAATAGCAAGTTAGATAGACAAGCCTCAATTTTGGTAGCATCAAGGAAGTGAAACAAAAGATGTCGTTATTGTAAGAAGTTAGGTCACATCAAGTCAAATTGATACAAACTACGAAATAAAAGTGCTGCTGAGAGCAACGAGGAAGATTTAACTGGTGCTAATTTTGCCAATAAAAAGGGTGACGATTTCTTGTTGGTGTCAACAAGTGAAAACTCCAAACTTAAATTCGAGTATATTCTAGACTCAGGATGTTCTTTTCGTATGTGTCCCAATAGGGACTGGTTCTCCACATACAGTTCAGTTAAAGGTGGATTTGTGCGCATGGGGAATGGTTCACCCAGTAAGGTAACAAGTATTGGTACTGTTCATATTAGGATGCACAACGGGACAATTAGGACACTGTTAGATGTCAACCATGTGCCTCGCAATTTTCAGAGATTTATGGAGTTATACCTCGTATTTTTCAGATTTTCTTCTCCTAGTTAAATTTTGTTTTTAGTTTCCCACTTAAACTTTGATTAGTGTAGGTTATCTTAATATTACTTGACCTTAGACCATATTTCCACCCTAGAAAAACAACTCATTACACATTTAGATATTAGTCTTTACAGGCTTTTAAAGAATTTTGTGTTTATGTTTTGAGGGTTCTTATTTCGGGTTTTGAGGTTGAGTTTTCTCTCTATATTTTGTACACCTTTTTGCTGTTTTAGTGAAATTATCTTTGCCCGTGGTATTTTATCCTCTTCGGAGGGATTTTTTTCACGTAAAATATTTGTGTTTGATCTTTTCAAGCTCTTCGTTATTTTACTTGTTCTTAACTGGGTTTATCCCCAACAATAAAAAAACAAATGTAAAAGATAGATTTTGATATGAATTTATAAATTATATTTTAACCATTTTAAATTTAATTTTTTGGGAAAAAAAGTTGTTAATTTTGCATTGTCTATTTGTAGCTTTTTATTTCAATTTCTTCTGATAGGAAAAAAATAGAGAAGGAAAGCTACTGAATCTTCAGTCTTTATCGATGATCAGATCATGACAAATTTAGTAGATTATAGTCATCAAAGCCAAGAATTCTTGTAGAAGAAGAATGGAAGGCAAGAAGCAATTCTATACCGGAACATCATTGCCGTCAAATTTTGATGATTTAGGTCCTTTTGCAAGCTAGTCTCCATAATTTAGGGCTTCTGATGGTTCTAGGACCTTCAACAACAACACCATGGGACTAACCATAACAAATTATGGATCCAGCTCTATCACAAGTACCCAACAGAATATGAACTTCCTTGACGATAAAAGAAACAATTGAGAGCCTTCAACAACCAAAACTCTAGGAAGCTACTAAGACCTAATCCCGAAGGTTCAACTTCGAATATAAAATATTTTGAAAAATGAGGGTTTCTAGAATTCTATTGAATTCTTATTGAAATTCTATCAACATGAAGTGTTGTTGTGGTCTTTTTATCCTAAGATAACATTTATTTTATTTAATATATATGATTTTCTTTTCATTCTTTTTAGAAATATGGTTATACCCTTTCACAAAATTTGATATTTAATTACTATACTTAATACTTTAAAAGTTAAACCTTTAATTTTTTATTTGTTGAAACACAATTATTAATATTTTAGTATTCTGATTTGTTAAGACATAATTTTTTTTATGAAGAAGATAAAACTAGGAACTTATTAAGTTGTCTAATATAATGCAACATAAGATTGAGTAAAAATATAGTTGATAAATTTTCTCACTTCTCATCTTCACATTGATTAGAGAATGCTCTCATAACTCACATTTACATTATAAATTAGTGTCAATTTTCTCACTATTTTTACGAGCTCTTTAAATTTTGTTAGTTTGAAGAAATTCATGAGAGATGACTTATAATTTAGAAAATATATATATATAAAGTGAGAAATAATGATGTTTAAAGAAAAGAGGTACTGGTTTGAAAATAACTCGAAATATATGTAAATTAATAGCAGTGATTATAATAATGTTTTAAATATAAATTTAGGCTAAAATGATGAGTTAATGCGATGTATTTAGCCATCCAAAGGTTACAATATTTTTGAAACGACACTTAATCACCTTTCTGTGGTGTATATAGTTGTAATAAGAATTGCTTTGTTCGAGAAAAAGACATTTTATTTTAGCTTGAAAATAGTATTTACTAATCATGTAGGATATATCTTGATAATAGTTATTTTTTTGGTTCTACACATGGTGGGGAAATAACTATTCTCAATAGAATTTTGCGGAAACCCCTTGCCTTTCAATTTTTTAAATTTAAAATTTTTTATACTAATTAAAAATAGTTATTTGAAAATATTTATTTATATATAATATTCTTAAAAATATTAATATAATATGTGAGGCCCACTATTAATAAAAAATATTTATAACTTCTTTACAATTATATAATTTGATTTTTTTTAGAAATTAATAGCATTTATGTGATAATGAATTAAAAAAAAAACCATTTTATCTCTTTATAGGAAGGGAAGTGTCATAATTCCCTACATTCACTAGAGAACACTCTCATAGCTCTCACTTGTACTATAAATAAGTGTCAATTTTCTCACTATTTTTCATGTGCTCTTTAAAATTTATTCATTTCGAGAAATTCATAAGCAAGGACTTATAATTTAAATTTATTTATATATAATATTATATGAAAGAGGAAAATAATAATATTTAAAGAAATGAGGTGTTGGTTCGGAAATACCCAGGATCTTCTCACTTTTGCAAACGAACGACGTGATATGGTCGTTAAAAGCAGTTAACAAAATGTTGCCTTTAATTACATTTGGTATTAAATAAAACGGTGTGTTTTTATGTTTAAGTAAAATGGTGCGTTTTAATGTTTTTAAGTTTTTAATGGAACAATGCATTTCATTTGTTAGTTTTGATAACTGGATCCATTTATGTTACAACAGTCTCTTTTTCTTTTTCTTATTTCTGTTAGTTTTAGGAAGGAATAATGTCATGCAGAAATTGAATTGAATCTTCTTTTCTCTCTCATTCTCTCGTGCTATTCTCTACTTTCTTTTCTCTTCTTTGTGTTGGAAATGTATTAAAGGTATTAGAGCTAGGTTCCTCATGGTCAACGACGGAGTCACCACTCGCTCTCAAAAAGATGTAGTACACTGGTAGTAGGAGTTGACCAAGCTCCAACAGGAGGTTTTTCAATGGAAAGTAAGCTAGATGCTCGAATGAAGGATTTCAAGGATGACTTCATATTTGAGTCAAAGGGGATATTTGAACAGTATTTAAATTCAGCACCAGTCACATCCACTACTTCTTCACTTGATAAGGAAAAGGGGGTATTGGGAGGTCATCCACATGGCCTCCTACACAAAGAACAACTCCCCCTCCCACTAGTGGTTGATATGAGCATCTTGGGAGCTACACTTTGATTTAACATTTAGGTTTCATAGAATAAAGGATACAAGCTTAAGTGCCTTAGGTTTGATATGTAACATCCCAAAAATCAGAGGTTAGTAGAATCGGGTTTCTGAATCAAGAGAGAGTGATCATGCCTTAATTTTTAAGATTTTCTATGCATTTTTAGGAAATAAATGAGGTATTGGTTCGTTGGATAAGTGTTAGTGAAATATTCCTTGAAACTCAAGTTCAAATCCCTTCTCTCTTACTATTTTTATTATTTTACAAATTTTGCCTTACACCCTAATATGCAACATGCCTTGTTTTTAAAATAAATATTAAAAATTTATTTCAAGAATGAGGAAAAATTCTAATGGTTAAAAGAAATATGAGAAATTATAGAAATTAAATGAGGTCACAAGTTCGAATCCTTTCTACTGCAAAATAATTTAATTTTTGGCAAAAATCCTTTATTTTTAATATGTGTACCACCCAAGCCTTGTAACCCTAGGTATAAACATTAGTTTTTCAAAAATAATCAGCCTTTAATCCTCCTCCTCATTTCCCTAGTTGTTCATCTCCTCCTCTCCCTCTCTTTAATTTTATTTTTTTTCCTTTCCTCCATTAATGACATTGCTTACTCCTCGCATTTTACAATGTCTTTCTTTTTCTTTTTGCATCAAGATTTTGCACCATGTTCTTTATTATATTGCTGTCATTTATACTCATCTAAATCAGCCCCAAATCTGAAATATTGAACCCCCAAGATCGATCTCAAACATTGCCAACAAAGTGTCGTTGTTGTTTCTCTCAACTAGCTTGGGTAATATCTCTTTTCTCTTCAATTTTATATTAATCTTGTCAATTAAAAACTAAATTTTCAGATCTAGAATTTTGGAGATTTTAAATGATTTCAAATTTGTTTTTTCATATTTTAATGAGATCTCAAAACGTTTTAAAATTCAACCCCAATTTTAGCCACCATGGGTGGTGTTATGTGCGCCTATGTGCAAGAAAGGTGGTTGTTTTGTTTCTTAAACCTTGCCCAATTAATTCTAGCCTTAATTTGAGTTTTTCAACCCTCCTAATTAGCTTTTAAACTCATGTCAATTAGGGAAAATTTTCTTGATCAATTGGTCATTCGAAACTCACAAATCATAAAGCGTAAGTGCAATTAAGGATAACTAGTTTGTTATTTAGAGTTGGGTAAAGGTTTTAAATTGATTAAATGAAGGAATTTAATAATTAATTAGCTACTGATTTTATAGTATATTATTGAATTATGTGCTGACCCAAACGCCCCAAATCATCCATAAAGACGAAGAACAATAGTATGTATGGTTCACATCGATACAATGTAAAGAATCTAACTAGCTTGGATTCATAAAATAGTTACAATATCAATGATTGGTTTTAACTCATAAGTGGGTGTTTGGGGGCTGGTTTAATGGAAAATTTATTGAATTTATACTGAATTTTGGTTTAGGTTCCTTTAAGGAATTATTAAGGAAAATTGGAAGACTCACTCGTGCATTGCAAGGAAACGAAAAATAAGGTGTAGGTCCTAAACTCATAAAATTGCTTGAAAATGTTAAATATCATGTTATATTTGATAAATTAGTTTGCTGGTTGGATTGTCTTAATAGTCAAATTATTGATTTTGTGAGTGGCCGAACCATGTATGTTTCGAACCTTAAAAGATCGACATGTTGGCAAAATTGTTAGTTTGATAGTATGAATGTTTGATTGAGTTTGTAATTGCATATTTGAGTTATGAGATATGAGAATGTTTGACTGAATGATATAATGTGTTGAGATATTAAGCTTATGTATGATTTAAATGCATGAGATATTTGTTATATTGTGTACTGAAAAGGGTGCTATTTATGCACAATGAAAATCCGTAATGTAGTGAAATTGAACGATATTGATTGATACCAACACAATGGTAATTTGAAAGATTGGAATAGTGTTTCCATTTATTGAAAGTATGTGATTATTGAGGACATGTTGAGAATGTCAAATGAATATAATTATGTATGAGATTGTGTGACATATTGCATATGCATTGGGTTGGGATTTTGTGGTTGACAAAGGAGTTCCGTGAAGTACTGATAGCATATTAAGTTCGTATTATTCATAGTTAGTGCACTGCACCTAGAGTACCGAGGGGAATGGCAAATTAGCTTTTTACCCGCAGCTTGTCTGTATTTTTACTGGCAGAATTTTTTACATATTGTTATCGGTGGTTTTAATCAGAACGGGCTTAAGCCCATAATGTTTTGGAGTTCGAATGACGGGTTCTGGGGAACTCGTGGTGTGTAGCGGATGGTATGGGTAGGAACCTTTTTGCATTGCATCATGTCCACAACATATTTGAATGTTACTGATTTATGCTACGTATTGTATTTGATTATATTGAATGGTATCAAAATTAATGATTATTACTCGAATGAATGATGATCTATGCTCATACACCGTTTGGCATCAATTTGATGATGGCTATGTAATGATATGAAATTCCTATTATGGTTTTGTTTTCTTCTGTTAAAGCTAATCTATTTCACTGTATTCAATATTTATGTTTGTTTAAATAATTCTTCGACTCACACTGAGCTTTTCATAAACTCACTCGCCCAATAGTGTTTAACTTTTCAGGTAAACCTTGAAATTAAGACTAGACTCGGCATTCAGAGAATCACCTTGGACCTCGGATTATTTTTTTATAAGTATTAATCAATCTCTAATGGTTTTGGTTTGTAATTTTTAATTACTTCTGGTTTATGGTTTGGTAACTTTTCTTCTAGTATATTTACATGCATGAATTATTTAAGCATATTAACAGGATAATGCATGATATCGAGCTTAAGTAAAATTTGATATTGTTTGCTAGTTTCCGTTGCATTACAAGGGAACCATTTTTGAAAAACAAATCGATAAAGCAATTAAGTTTCCAAAATGACTTGAAAAATGATTTTTCTGTTGTATAGTTTAACATCGAGTTTTTTTTAAAGAAGAGCGATAAGCAACCGATTTTTCTAAAATAATACTATCAGCAATAAAATGAATCCTAAGCATACACGACCTAATGAATGAATGCTTTTAAGCTAACTCAAAGTACAACTACGATTTTCTCTAAAATGAGTTTATTTAAAGTATTTAAAAGTACAATCTAGCCATAACATCTAGGCCGGGTTTGGGAGGTTACATGATGGCTCAGATTTTTTAGGATGGTGGGCTAAATTACAGCAATATTCCAAGGAAGAATAAATTCTAGATCATGCCAAGATCAGGACTATAATGCTTCACCTTAAGGGTAAGGCACTAAATTGACACCATTTTTTCACTCAAAAGCAAGGCGATTTCCACCTGTTTTCATGGCCATCCTATGTTCACCATCTGAAAGAGCGTTCTGGCTCTAGTACTATAATAGTCCGGTTTAGACCCTAGTTGAAATAGTGGTTTCAGGACCACAAATCTGAGTCAAAAAATATTTTAATATTATTTTTCGTGCTTATGAAATGTGAATTAGCATGTTTGAAAGTTTCGTATGAAAATTTAATCGTTTGCGTGCTCAATTTGATAAAAGGACCTAATAGCGTAAAATGTAAAAGTTGTCTGCTGCTTGTTAAAGTGCTTAATGGCCATCCTATGCTCACCATTTGAAAGAGCGTTCTGGCTCTAGTACCATAACAGTCCGGTTTAGACCCTAGTTGAAATAGTGGTTTCAAGATAAAAAATCTAAGTCAAAAAATATTTTAATATTATTTTCCATGCTTATGATATGTGAATTAGTATGTTTGAAAGTTTCGTATGAAAATTTAATCGTTTGTGTGCTCAATTTGATAAAAGGACCTAATCGCGTAAAATGTAAAAGTTGTCTGCTGCTTGTTAAAGTGCTTAATTGATTTGTCTTATTAAATGTGAGGTCTTTATGTTCTTATTATGCCAATTTCATGGTGAGTGGACTATTATAGACATGAATTAAATGTAATTCATGTTTTATAATTAAGGTTATATAAGTAAATTAGTATTTAAGTTAATAAAAATAAAACAAACATAAAATTTAGCCATTATCATCCTTTTGTTACTGAAAATTGAAAGAAAAAGAAAATAAATATCTTGCTAGGGTTTAGGCACTCATCTTGGTTATTTAGGTATGTATTTTTGTTTGATTTTTGATAATTTCTACGTTTTTGTGATCGTTGCTTAGTATACTATCAAGCCCATGTCTCAATTTCTGATTTTTTTGATGATTTTGAGTTGAGATATTGATGAAACTATGAGCTTTAAGAAGTTTGATGTTGGTAAATTAAAGATATGTGTTGGATTAGTATATTTTGTCTTTGAATTTTTTAAAAATTTGAGTAATTTGGACTAAATTGTGAAATTTGTAACTTGAGAGACTAAAATGTGAAATAAATGAAACATATGGGCTTATATGAAAGCTATGAGAATTTGGCCTAACTTGGGTATATGCAAATTTTGTGTATTATGTGATTTTTGTGATTAGGGAATAAATTGTCAAAATGTAAAAATGTGAGGGCTAATTTGTAAAATGCCCTAAATGTGTGTTTGTGGATTTATTTGAGTGATTTGGTGAATAAAAGAGTTAAATTTGAATTTATATAGATCAAGAATTAAAGAAAACGGAATTAGATCAGGGAAAGTCGAAGGTTGTCGAGTAGCTAATTCCGTCATCCGAATCCATACGAGGTAAGTCGATATACAAATAAATGTGCTTGAATTGATTTATTCATGTATATTTTTCATTGTATTGTGATAAATGATAATATGAGAGCTGAATATGAGATATTCGAGAAAGCATCGACAAAGTTACGACGTCTGAAAAGCCCCGTACAAACTTTAAGAATAGCTAGGATACATATGTCATGACATAGGATCCGATATGTGTTATAGTGTAAGACCACGTCTGGGACATTGGCATCGGCTTAAGATTTATATGTAAGACCACGTCTGGGACGTTAGCATCGTACTTGATTTCATGTAAGACTCTGTCTGAGACAGTGGCATCAATATTTGATTACATGTAAGACCACGTCTGGGACGTGGGCATTGTACGAGCTTTTCGAGCTATCCGCGTATCCTTATGATTCTGAATGGTTCAACGGGCATCCCAAGAAAATGAATTATGATGTGAACATGTATCCGATTCAGGTACGTTTGGAATGGGTATCATATTTGATGTAAAAAGGTAAGTAAATGTACTTTAGTGATCAATTTTTGATACATGATAAAAGCATAAGAAAATATACTATATGTGCTAAAGAATTTGGAGTATATGAAATGTATATGAACATTGAGGTTAGTGATAGTATTTGGCTATGAATTATATGCAAATTGATGATGATTATATGATTTAAATGATAAGTTTATTTGTATATGGTTTACTAAGCTTTTGAAAGCTTACTTTGTGTGTGTTTGCATTATTTTATAGATATTGTAGCTATCGGGAGCTTAGGGATCATCGAGGATTGTCACCACACTATCAAACCTTAATTTGGTACATTTTGAAAATGTATATATTAAAGTATGGCATGTATAGGCTAGAAGTACTTTGATTATGTTTTGAGATGTATATATTTGGCCATGTGATATG
Organism: Gossypium hirsutum; assembly: GCF_007990345.1. Lineage (NCBI taxonomy): Eukaryota > Viridiplantae > Streptophyta > Magnoliopsida > Malvales > Malvaceae > Gossypium > Gossypium hirsutum. The sequence continues at coordinate 15,838,642 of NC_053425.1, forward strand.
GCTTCATTTAGTTGATCTTATGTTTGATTTTGGTATATGATATGTGATGTGCTTATGGATGACCAATTGAAATAGTCAAATTTGGTAAGTTTTGATATATATTTATTTGAGAAAATGGTAAGTTTGGTTATGAGATTGTATGATGTAAATTTGAAGTTTTGAAACATATGTTTTGGTATGATTTTAGTTTAGATTTGATATGATTTGGTTGATGAATTGAAAATAGAATTTGTTGAAAATGCATTGGCATAAATGGTGTATGTTTTGGTTATGAAATGGTTTGAATTTGATATGCAATTTGTGTCTGTTTGATGATTGTAGGGAGGACCCTTAATGGGTGGCAAGTTGGCCTTGTAAATGGCCTATTTTTGCTCACACGGGTGTGTGTCTCAGTTGTGTTGCTCATGGGCCATTTTGAAATGAGCCTGGACGACCACACGGTCGCACACACAGGCGTGTGCTAGCCCGTGTGGCCAAGTTAGTTTCGACCACGGTTTAGACACACGGGCGTGTGACTGGCCGTGTGATCCAAGTCCATAGCCTCCCTAATTTTTACACGACCTGGAACACGGGCGTGTCTTGTGGCCGTGTGGACAAGTCAGTATGTATGCCCTATTTTGACACGGCCTAGACGTACGGATGTGTCTAAAGTCGTGTGAGGCACACGGCCTATTCACACGGGCGTGTGGCCTGTACAATTTTGAAAAATGTTTTAGTTTCAAAAAATTTTGTATGTGCTCGGTTTAGTCTCGACCCCTTTCTAATGCATGTTTAAGGTCTTGATGACCTATATAAGGGACATTATGATCATGTTTGATTCTGATGGTGGGTAATGTATGTGAATTGTTTGTAAAATGTTTTCGATTGTCCGGTAACACCTTTAACCCTAGTCCGGCGACAGATACAAGTTAAGGGTGTTACAAGTACTTTTAAAGATCCGATAGCTGAACTAGTTTCACTCAAGCGAACAGGGACTATGGATCATTACCATGACTCTTTCATTAGCCGACTTAACCAGTTACAACTATTCAAGAGTTATACCCTGAGCATATTCACCAATAACCTCGAGATTGAAATAGGTCAATATCTCCAACTACCTAAGCCCACATCTCTTGTTAAAGGATTCTTAGTGGCTAGAAAAGTTGAAAGTGTATAGCTAATACATAAAATAAGGGTTACAATCTTGGATTAAGTAATAATAATAAGGCCCGACACTGTTTCCATCACCTGTTTCAGTGTCCAAAATACATTTTATACCTCTTACCACTACTATAATGTCATAGAACAATAGCCCAACTACTCCTATTGGCTCAGTGAGAAACAAATCTCTCTCTCCAACTGAAATTGAAGAAATGAGGAAGTAGGGCCTGTGCTTTTAGTGTGGGTTGAAGTTCACTCCTGTGCACAAGTGTGTCAAATCCCAGCTTTACCAGTTGCTTCTTGATTCCACCTCTAGTGCTGAGAGGAAGGAGCATCAAGAGTGTTTGGACCACTTAGATAAGAGTCCTCAAGATGATGAGGTAGCAAGACCCCAACATTGCTTCTCAATGCTTTACAAGTATTTCAGGGTCTTCAAACAATGAGGATTGCAACTCATATTGGTAATATTCCAGTGATTATGTTGGTTGACCTAGTAGCACGCACAATTTTATTAGTTTTAAGTTGGTTAGACAACTCTCCTGGCCAATAAGGCAGATGGACAGACTTAAAGTTACTATTGAAGATAGGGGATGTTCGATTACTAGTAAGACGTAACAATTAGTTCCTTGGAGCTTACAAGGGTTGTATTTTTCTACTAATTTCTTGGTTCTACCAATCAAGGGTCATCATTTGGTCCTTAGGGTTCAATGGTTAAAATCACTTGGAACTATTACATGGGAATTCAATTTCTTTACCATGAAGTCCTTCCACTACAACGAACTTTGCTAGTTGCAAGGTATTTTCTTGGTGCACTCTAATTGATTACTATCTCTTAATATGCCAAGTGTTTCTCTTCAGTGGGCCAGTTGCTAGGACCATATGCCATGATAATGATCACTCATTTACAAACAGTCCTCTTAGCCAATGTTGACCCTGTACCATTGGAGTTGCAGTAGATGTTAGATGAGTATGTCGACATTTTTAATGAACCTACTGGTTTACCTCCACTTAGGCTCCATAATAATTGGATACCTCTCAATGATAAATCAGTAGTAGTCAAGGTTCAACCATACAGACATCCTAACATCCAAAAAAAATAAGATTGAAAGGTTGATTAGAAAAATGCTACAAGCTGGAGTCATAAGGGACAGTAGCAGCTCTTTTTCTTCTCCTAGAGTCATGGTCAAGAAGAAGGTTGATCAGACATCCTAACAACTGAATCAACTTACAATGAAGGAAAATTTTCCTATTCTATTTATCGAGGAGATTTTAGATAAGTTTGGCAAGATTGTTTACTTCTCAAAGCTGGACCTTAGATCTGGGTACCACCAAAAAAGAATGAAAGATAAGGACATACCTAAAATTGCCTTCAAGACTTATTAGGGGCATTATGAGTTCTTAGTCATGCCCTTTAGGCTAACTAATGACCTCTCTACCTTTCAGGCCCTTATGAATTCAATTTTTAAACATTTGTTGAGAAAAACAGTCTTGGTCCTTTTTGATGATATCCTTGTTATTCACAAGATTGATCTTCTCATATGCAACATTTAAAGGAAGTTTTCAAGTTGTTATGAGCTCGCTAGTTGTTTGCTAAGAGAAGCAAATGCACTTTTTCTGGCACTACCATAAAGTATTTGGGGCATGTGATATAAACTAGGAGAGCTCCAATGGATCCTACCAAAGTCTATAACGTAATGACTTGGCCTACTCCCAAATCGGTAAAGGAGCTTAGGCAATTCTTGGGATTCTCTGGATACTACAGAAGATTCATTCGTAAGCATAGGGTGATTGCTAAACTACTGACTGACCTTCTTAAGAATATTGAGTGGTCATGGAATCAGCAAACTGAGGAGGCCTTCCAATCTTTAAAAATGGCACTGATCACATCATTACTCCTGGTCATCCCTAATCTTAATTTTGAATTTTATGTCAATACTGATGCATGCAATCAAGGAGTTGTGGCAGTCTTGCAGTAAAGGTGACATTCAATTACCTTTTTTAGAAAAGTATTGAGAGCTAGACATTAAGCCCTTCCAATTTACGAGAAAGAAATAATGGCAGTCCTATTGGAAATTAAGAAGTGGAATTCCTATCTCCTTGGTAGTAGATTCAATTTCAGCACAGACCATCAAAGCTTAAGGTTCCTATCTAAGTAGCATACAATTACACCATTTTAGCAAAAATGGGTAGCCAAAATGCTTGGCTATGACTTTGAAATGGTGTATCGAAAGGGGAGCTACACTGTTATGGCATATGCCTTGTCTAGAAGAGAAGCCTTACCTATAGGCCAATGTCTTTAGCTCACTACTAGCACAATCATTTCTAACCTGTTAGCTAAGGTCCAAGTCTCATGGAAGAAAAATGATAAACTTACTAAGTTGTGCTCTGAATTACAACAACAACCTCAGTCTTATCCTAAGTACACATGAGATGGGAAGGTTCTTAGAAGGAAGGGAAAAATGGTTGTATGAGCATACCAGACTTTACAAAGGGAGTTATTCAGTTATTTCCATGAGAGTCCTTTGAGGGACAATCAGGTACTCATGCCACTAGACACAGACTTGAAAGTTTGGCATATTGGAAGGGTAGGACTAAGCATATTCGACAATAGGTGAAGGAATTTCTAACATGCCAAAAATGTAAATCTGACAATGCTGCCTCACTAGGTTTCATGCAACCACTGGATATTCCTACTAGGGCTTGGGAATCCACAAGCATGGATTTTATAGAAGGCCTTCCCTTTTCCAAAGGCAAAGATGTTATCTTGGTTGTGGTTATTAAGTATGTCCATTTTTTAGCCTTGACTCACCCTTTTTCTACTCTTTTAGTGGTCCAGGAGTATTTTAACAACATTTACAAGCTACATAGTCTACTAAACTCCATTGTCTCTAATCGTGACAAGGTATTTATTAGCCACTTTTGACAAGAACTCTTCAAAAGACTAGGGACCAAGTTGATAATGTCCAGTGCCTACCATCCCCAAAGTGATGGATAGACTGAAGTTCTTAATAGAAGTTTGGAAGCTTACCTTTGATGTATGACAGGGGAGTGTCCATCTAATTGGTCTTTATGGTTACCACTAGTAAAATGGTGGTACAATTCGACTTACCATACTACTTTGCACAGCACTCCCTATGAAGCCTTTTATGGTGAACCACCTCCTCACCATTATCTTATCTGGTTAAGACTACTACAATGGCATGTGTTGATCAAAGACTGCAACAATGTGAGGCAGCTAGGAAGTTGCTCCTTGTCACATCTGAAATTAGGGCCTAGTCTGAATAGTGGTTTTGGAACCACAAATTTGACATTAAAATAATTATTTTATAATCATTATGAGGTCTAGGATATGAGAATAAACATGTGTTAAAGTTTCATTAAGAAATTCTATGTGCAAGGTGTCCAATTAGAAATTAGGGACCAATTTGAATAAATTGCAAAACTTGGGTTCTAGAAGCAATTTTTATGAAATTGCTTTGGAATATTAATTAGAGGTCTTAAAGAGTAATTTACCCAATTTCTAAGTTTTTGGACAAAAATGGGCATGTATGGAAAATTTTGGAAATTTAGTAAGGGGGCATTTTAATCATTTGGTTATAAACTAAATAAAAAGGGAAAAATCAAGCTAAAATTAGTTTATTTTCTTCTCCATGCTACCGAATTTCTAAGGGTCTCCATAGCTACAATTTTCCAACATTTCAAGCTTGATAGTAAGTTAATCATAGCCCCATTTTTAATGTTCTTCGTATTTTTGAGATCCTCGTAACATGCTCTTTCTATTTCTACCCATATCTCATGCTAGGGTTCATGTTTATAAAATTACCCATGAATGATATGTTTGTGTTTTGATGATATATGAAGGAATATGAGAGTTTAAAAGATGGTAAACAACTTTTACTAAGTGGTTTTTCATGGAAATGGCTTAAATGACTAAATTGTAAAAGTTGTGAAAATGGGTAGAAAAATATAGAATGAAGGAAAAACATAGGTTGCTATAAGTGTGAATAACATTCGGCTAGGCTTGGGTAGCAAAGAATTACATGCATTTCATTATACGAACCTTAGGACTAAATTGTAAATATTGTGAAAGGTTAGGGGCAAAATGGTAATTTTTCCTGGGCAGTGAGTTTTAATCCTCAAATGAAAAATATGATGTATTAATAGTCTAATTGTATTGATATAGACCCCGAGGAACCAATTCCAGAGGTCAACCGTGGAAAACGAAAGGTTTCAGAATAACCAAGACACGAATCCGAAACGACTACCAGGTAAGTTCGTATAACCCGAAGTAAACTCTTAATATACTTAAAAATGCATGTTCTTGAATATATGATAATTAGATATTCATTGCATGATAATCCATAAGACGTGCTAATGTAAATGAAAAGATGATAAATGTCCCGGTTGAAATAAAAAGGGAAATCCGATGGTTAAATTATGGCTTATATGACTTGAGATCCTGTATGTGTTGCAGAAAAGGATTTAGCCCAGACGGGTAATCCATTGATCTCAATATAGAAAGGATCTAGCCCGGATGGGTGTTCCTTGAGTGATCGAGCCTCCCGAAGAATATGGGTGTAATAAGGATTTAGCTCGGACGGGTAATCTGTAACATCCCGAAATAGGCCTAGTTAGAACAGTGTTTTTGGGACCATAAATATGACATCAAAATATTTATTTTATGATTATTATAAGGTCTAGAATATGAGAATATGCATGTGTTAAAGTTTCATGAAGGAATTCTTTGAGTACAGTGTCTAATTAGAAATTAGGGACTAATGAATAAATTGCAAAACTTGGGTTTTAGAAGAAATTTGTATGAAATTGATTTAGATTATTAATTAGAGGTCCTTAGAGAGTAATTTACCAGATTTCTAAGTTTTTGGAGAAAAATGGGCCTGTATGGATGAAATTTTACAGAAAGGGCTTAAGGGCATTTTGGTTATTTGGCATTTTAATAAAATAAAATGGGAAAATTAAGCCAAAAAATCAGCTCATTTCTTTCATGTTGCTGCCAAAAATTTGGGGGTTCTCTATAGGTAGGGTTTTCAAGCTTTTCAAGCTCAATAGTAACTACTCCCAAGCCTCGTTTTTAATGTTCTTCGTATTTTTAAAATCCCAGTAGCTTACTCTCTCTATTTCTACCCATATTTCATGCTAGGGTTCATGTTTATAAATTTACTCATGCATGAGTTACTTGTATTTTGATGTTTTATGGAGGAATATGAAAGTTGGATGTGTGTTAAACATCTTTTCCTAGATGATTTTCATGAAAAACCCTTAAAATGACCTTTTTACAAAAGGTGTAAAGTATGAGGTAGAAATGTGAAATAATGGAAAAATGTGGGCTGCCATAAGAGGGAATAGTATTCGACTAGGCTTGGGTAAGGTAGAAATAGCATGCATTTCATTATACGAGCCTAGGGACTAAAACGTAAAAATGTGAAAGGTTAAGGGCAAAACGGTCATTTGGATCGGGGTTGAAATGTAGACTCAAAAATTACAATGTGAGGTGTTAATGATTTATTTTTATTGTTATAGACCCAGAGGAACAAATTCCGGAGGTTGATCGAGGAAAACAAAAATTTTCAGAATAACCGAAACACGATTTCGAGACGAATACTAGGTAAGTTCGGATAACTTAAAGTAAATTCATAATATGCTTAATTGCATGATCTATGAATGTATGGTAATTGCATTTGATGATGGCATTAAAATCTATGAAATGCATTCTTAATAATAACATGTTGGAAATTGTCCCGGTTGAGGTTGAAAAGGAAGTTCGATGGATGAACCATGTTTACATATGGCTTGAGATCCTGCATGAGTTACAGAAAGGATTTAGCCTAGAAGGGTAATCCGTTGATCTCAAATATAAAAAGGATCTAGCCCGGACGGGTGTTCCTTAAGTGATCATTCCTCCAGAAGAATATGTGTGCATTTTGGATTTAGCCCAGACGGGTAATCCGATTAGGGTCTAAATTTAGCCTGGACTGGTATTTCAGATCTGAGCTCATTAAGGGTGTTTTTCGCTATAAGAGATTTAGCCTGGACTGGTAATCCCGACATCACCTTATGAGTTTAAATACGGGGATTTAGCCTGGACTGGTAATCTCCGCTGTAAGATGTGAGGTTCGCAGGAGTGCGCACATGAGATAATCGCTCTTATGACTTGACGGTAAACGGATAATCCATTGAGATTTCCAAGAAACTCAATGGGATTAACATGAGATATAAAAATGAAAATATTGGATGATGAGCTCATTTAAGACAAATTACATGGTGCATTATTATTGTGACTAACTTGTTGATTGAATGCATGTGATAGGGAAACTATTTCATTCTTGTTGGTTTATTTGCTTAATAGGGTGGTATGCTAATTAATCGATAAGTTTACTTTCCAGTTATTTGGGCTTACTAAGCATGTAAATGCTTACCCCTCTCTTTTCCCTGTCTTACAGAGCTCGAGGACTCGTAAAGATTAGAAGACGGTTGGAGAGTCAACATACTATCCATTAGTCCAACTTTGGTATAAAAAGACACTCTTATTTTGTTCAATGGCATGTATAGGGCTTTGTTTCATTTTGTGATATGTGTCATTTGAATTGTCCACATGAAAGCTTGTAAAAGTTTACATATCTTCTTGTATTTGTCCATGGAAATTGGCTTATTTTGAAGTAGGCTATGACCTAAAAATCTATGCATGTTTATGTTTACATAGAGTGGCTTGCCCATAATTGGTAATGAGTTACAATAATTAGCCAATCTTATAGGTGTTAATGAGGCATGGAAAATCCTTAATACAAAGGAAATAACCTAGCATGTATAAAATCGATGATATGAGGTTTACATGCAATGAGGTTTATCAAGGATGTATGTAAGTATATAATCGGGCCTTATTATGTATTAAGGTAACCTATAAGTGTGATTGGTTGATAGAGGGTGACCAAAGGCTTAAAAAATAGCCTAACAAAGTCCACACGGATAGACACACGGGTGTGTGTCTAGGCCGTGTGTGACACACGGATTGCCCCCAAGGGCGTGTCGTATGGCCATGCGTCCCCTGCACCTAAAATTTTAAGTCAGTGTCGAGCACGGGTTAGATACACGGGCATGTGTCTTGGCTGTGTGCCCATAAATGTATGCTGACGTCATAAACAGAGAGTTACATGGGCTGATGGCACGGGCGTGTCCTAAACCACACGGGCGTGTGCAACCACACGGCCCCACCCACCCGGGCGTGTGACTCACTAAAGCAAGGAAATTTAATAAGTTGCCCACAATTTATCAAATGTTCTCGATTTTGTCCCGAACAGCCTCGATGTATGTTTTAGGTCTCGAAGGCCTGTATAAGGGACGATATGCATGTCTTTGAAAAGTTTTAATTTTGGGTGAAATTAGGTGACCCGATTTTGTGTGTTTGTGAATGTGTAAGCCCAATAACGCCTTGAACCCTGTCCCGGTGTTGGGTACGGGTGAGGGGTGTTACATAATCTGATTGAGGACTGAATTTAGCCAGGATTGGTAATTCAGATCCAAGTTCATGAGAGCAATTGTCGTTAAAAGGGATTTTGCTTGGACTGGAAATCCCGACAATGCTCTATGAGTTAATACTACGAGGGATTTAGCCTGGACTGATAATCCTGCCGTAAGATGTAAGGTTCGCGGGAGTGCATACTTGAGATGATAACTTGTATGACTTGATGGTAATTGGGCTATCCATCGAGATTTCTGAGGAATTCAATGGGATTAACATGCATGTAAAACTAATGACATGAGGTACTGATATGAGACTAACTTAATGATTGAGTTCATGTGATAGGGAAACTATTTCATACCTGTTGGAATTATCGCCTAATATGGTTGTATACTAATTAACCGGTAAGTTTACTTTCCAGTTATCCGAACTTACTAAGCATGTAAATGCTTACCCCCCTTTCATTTCCCTTATTTTTTTCAGAGCTCGATGACTCGTGAAGGTTGGAAGATGGTCAAAGCTTTGTCAACACTGTCAACTTGTCTTCTTTTGGTATATAGAAACTTTTATTTCGTTTTAATGGCATGTATAGGATTTTTGGTTATTTTGTTATAGGTGTCTTTTGGCTAGCCAATGTAAAGGCTTGAATGATATGCTTACACCATTTTTTATATGGTCATGAGGTATGGCTCATTTTTTATGTAGGTTATAAACCTTCTAAATGTGCATGGTTATGTGTGAATGTTTCTTGTGAATGCCAAATGTGTTGTACCATGAATGAACATGAGAATGATGGCCAAAACAATTGGGAATGGTTTAGGTCATAAAGGTCACGAGTTATAAAATGTGATTATTGAAAGAGTAATCCCTAAAACAAATAAGGTAATTTGATCATAGTTTAAAATGAGACATGTAGTAATGTGTATGCCCTCAGCCAAGAAAGTTTAAGGGTACAACTATACCTTGTTAAAAGTCCAAAGACCATAGTGGTATGTATGGATGTTAGAGGGTGATCAAAGGCTTGGAAAATAGCCCTAAAAAGGTCCACACGAGTAGACACGCGGGCATGTGTCTAGGCAGTGTTTGACACACGATCAACCCTTACGGGAGTGTTGCTTGGCCATGTGTCCCCTACACCTAGAATTATAGGTCAGTTTGCATGGTAGTAAACACACGACCAGAGACACGACCGTGTGTCTCAACCGTGTGGAGGAAACGGCCTAGTACACGGACGTGTACTTAAGCCGTGTGCCCCCAAATGAGTGATGAGGTCATAAACAGAATGTCCAATTTTTTGGGAACGAGCCAGGGACATAGGCATCTGCTTGGCCGTGTGAAAACCGCTGTAGGTTCGAAATGGAAAATAAATCAAATAATTCAACACGAGTGAGGGGCACGGGCATGTCCTCAAGCACATGGGCGTGTGCTTTTCCTCCACATGGGCGTGTGAGGCATAACCCTAGGCATTTTACTAAAATTTTCTATAGTTTTTGGTTTAGTCCCTGACAGCTAATAATGCACGGTTTGGGCCCCGTAAGCCCATAATAGGGACAACGTGATTTTATTCAATTGGTTTGAATTTGGAAATGAAATTTTATAACTCGTCTTTCCGAAATGTCCAAGTATGTGTCCGGTAACGCCTCACACTTTGTCCCAGTCTCGGGTATGGGTATGAGGTGTTACATTTAATGGTATTAGAGCTAAGGTTTAGTCGATTCTCAGGCTAACGTAACATGTAACGAGTTTAGCTATACATGCCATTATACAAATTTTGATAGTGTGACATCTCCTAACTTTTTAATTGTATATGAATATAGTAAATGTCTTCCAATCAAGCTCAAGATGGGTCCGAGGGAGCCGAGAGTCATGCTCCAGCTTCTGTACAATAAGTTGTTTCTAGTAGTAGTAGAAGGCCTATGTCTGAAGGCCGGGAAGAGGCGAGAACAGCCTTTTTGATATAATGGATGAGTGGCTCAGGGAATACCTAAGAAACCACCCTGAAATACCATGTCCACCTCCACCTATTAACCGAATTGATGAAGTACCAAGGGTTTTTGAACCAGTGAGAATTGGTAAGGCCCAGTGGATAAACTTAGGAAATACGGGGCTGAAGAGTTTAGGGCTAAGGTCGAGGATGATGCTGAACGAGCTGAGTTCTGGTTTAGGAATGCTGTACGAGTTTTGGATGAATTGTCATGTCCACCCGAGGAATGCTTGAAGTGTGTTGTATCTCTTCTGAAAGATACTGCATACCACTAGTGGAAGACAGTATCCTCAGTGGTACCAAAGGAAGACATTACGTGGGAGTTCTTCCAAGATGAGTTTAAAAAGAAATACATCAGTCAAAGGTTTTTAGACTTGAAGTGAAAGGAGTTCCTGGAACTCAAACAAGGAAATAAGACTGTGTCAGAGTACGAAAGGGAATTCGTAAGGTTAAATCAGTATACAACGGAGTGGGTCCAATCAGAGATAGAAATGTGTAAGCGCTTCATGGAAGGCTTGAATGAGGAAATTAAATCACTGATTGGGATCCTTGAGATTCGAGAATTTGCAGCATTAGCTAATGGCGCCAAGAAGGCCGAAGAGCTAAATAATGAAAGGAAGCAAGCTAAGAGAGAAGCTCGAGTTTCAAGTAAGAGGTCTAGCGGCAGAGCACATTTCTTTCCCCACAAAGAAATCGAGAAGTCAACAAGAACGCTCTACTTCGTCGGTAGGATATTTGAGTAGAGTAAGAAGCTCCAAACGACTTATCGCGATTTTTGTGTAACAAGTTTTAAATATTTATAAAGAATCGTTCTTGAAACTAACTATTATCACGATGTGAGCAAGTGTACCTATCGAACAGTAGTACAGTTTTAGCAAGACCGGATTGTCGAACCCAAAGGAACTAAAAGTACTAGTAATGACTATCTTTTTCTTATCGAGCCTAAGAATAAGAGGGTTTGTTTTAACTAACTAATTAACTAAACTAAGAATTCACAAAAAATAGAATTGGGGGATTACTTTTGGAAAACGATTGAATTAAGACAATACCTAAGGAAGAATCCACCTAGACTTCACTTGTTATTCTGACTCCGAATCGGACGATTTATTCATTTAACTTGTTCTGTAGAGATCCCTAAGTTATGTTATTATCCCTATTCAAGACTAATAACTTCTAATCCCTAGATTGAATAATTGAGACTTTTCTCTAATTAACACCCTAGGGTTGCATTAACTCGATCTATGGATCCCCTTATTAGGTTTCACCCTAATTCGGCAAAATATTGTTACCCTATCTCTAAGCGCGCAATCAACTCTGCTTAATTATGAAAATTGTACTCTTAGACAGTGTTTATTCCTCCTCTGAATAAAAGCTTAACATGAATCAATATCCTGGAATATCAAAACAAGAATTAAGAACATATAATTAAGAATAAGCCAAATATTTATCACACAATTTAGAAAATAATAACAAGATTCGTCTTAGGTTTCATTCCCCTTAGGTATTTAGGGGATTTAGTTCATAACTAAAAAGGAAACCATCTCAGAAGAATAATGAATACAAAATATAAAGAAAACCCAAAACTCTTGGAGGGAAATTGAGGGGAGATCTTCAGTCTTGATGGTGAATCTGGCTTCTGAGATAGATCAATCGGCTTCCCTTGAGTAGTTCCTGCCTCCTTCTCTCTGTGTGTCTTTCTTCCTCCTCTAGGGTGTATTTATAGGCCTTGGAATGCCTAAGAACCCTCAAAATTAGCCTTTTTAGAATTGGACTCAACTTGGGCTCGGCAGGGACATGCCCGTGTGACACGCCCGTGTGCGATTGCTTCAGGCCGTGCTTGAACCTGTTAGAATGGCACGGGCGTGTGTTCTACCCGTGTAAGTCGTGCTTCGATTCTATCAAATTGACACAACCGTGTGGTCTGCCCGTGTGAGGAAGTCCAGGCCGTGTTGATTTCGTACTTTGGCCCATTTTCTCCGTTTTTGGCCCGTTTCTCATTCCTTTCACTCTCCTATGCTCTCTTAAGTACAAAACATGAAATTAAGGCATTAGGAGCATCGAATTCACCAATTCTAAGGGAAAATCATTCATAAAATGTGTTAAACATGGGGTAAAAATATGTATAAATTACAGTTTATCAAATACCCCCACACTTAAGCATTTGTTTGTCCTCAAGCAAAATTCTCAACTCATAATCAAAATAAATTCTTCTTAACATATAATCTCTATCGAAAATATCTCAAACTAATTCATGAGTAATCGTACATTGAGAATTCAGCTAAAAGAACATTAGAGCTTCAAACATTCCAAGTTGAGTATTTAATCATGCAAAACTTAGGCATCTCCCCTTATCTAAGTGGTTACCTCGATTTGAAATCTCACGGAGTTTAACATCCTCACTAAAGATTCGCTCAAATCACTCAAAGTGTTTAAGGACAATAAAAGTAGCACTCGTCAATCAATATGAAAAGTTATTACCATAGGCTTGCATGAAAATCACATCTCCACCACTATAAATTGAGATGATACATCAATTAAAAGGTCTTTAGAGGGTTGTAACGTGGCTTTCGTTATGGGATATGGTCACAAGCTGAAAGAAACGGTTAGAATCGAGATTAAATTGGAAAATCACTTAACTAGAAAAATATTTAATCATCACTTACGTACAACAGAGCTTCTTCTCAGAATATGGAATTTAAATACTTAAGCTCAAAAATAAAAGATTACTACCAATCTGTATACACCATTTTTTTTTAAGAACAAGTCAAATAACATAGGCTAACTATTAAGAACAAGACATAGCTGAGCAACTATTTCAATTCAAATCTTGACAAAAATAGGGATCAAATTTAATTTAGGGGATTTCAACAATAATGGGTTAAGGGTTAATATTAAGAGTAATACAAGAAATGGCTTGTTAGCTCAATGGGGTATACTGAGGGTCAATCATGGAGGTAGGCTTTTCATGACATGAGTGGGTTAATCCTAAGTGACTTTCTCATTTTGACATATCAAATCAAATAGTATGATCTTGACATGCATAATCAAGCAAGTTCTAGAATAACAGTTCAATACTGACGCACTCATAATGAAAGTGAGCATGAAAGAATTAATAGATGCTCTTGAAGGCTCAAGATCTCACAAAAATTCTGGCTTTTTTATGTTTAAAACTTGTGAATTCCAACTCAAAGTAATACCTAAACTTTTGGGAAACAATCTAAATTTTAAAATTCTTAAAAATCAACTTATCATGTTTGATTCTCTAATATCTTCAAGTTTAAACAATCAATGCAAAACTGCCTATGTTTTAATTCAAGATATATCAATCAAAATCATAAATCAATAAAATTTTATCCTAAATATGATATGAGAGTTTTTCAAGAGAACAAGGCAATCATTCACGGATTTTTCTGATAATGAAATGAATACCCCCTACACTTAAGATGTACATTGCCCTCAATGTACAAAGATAGATATATTGACAAATGTAAGTGTAAGTTCATAAGATAGGGAGAAAAGTGAAACCTCCTGAGTTAAAAATGCATGAAATTCTTGGATTAGCGAGAGCGAGTTGTTGGAAATAAAGCTGGAGGACAAACATAATTTTGAAGGACAAAAGGAGAATTGTGGGAATAATTTGATAGTAATCATAAAGATAAGCCGTGTTTAAAAACAAAAGAATCTTCAAAAATTAATAAAAGAAAAATAAAATAAGATAGATAATCTAATTTTTCAAGTGGTACGGCTGGTTCACATGCCCGTGTGGTTCGTGTCCCGCCCATGTTTGTCGCGAAGTGAGATTTCGTCACACGGCCTTCGGGCACACCCGTGTGTCTAGGCCATGTGGCTACATGATCATGTTACACGACCGTGTGTGATGTGGTTCGCTTCTCCTACGGTCGTGTAGCTTTGCACACGCCCGTGTTATTTTGACAGTGTCGTCCATGTCACACGCCCATGTTCATTTGGCAGATTTGACCACCGCCAGGTCGCACGCCCGTGGCCACTTATCGCATCCTGTGTTGGGAAACATAACTTTTACCCTATTTTCACACGGTCATGTTTTTGTCCGTGGTTGTCACACTGCCTGAAGAACGACCGTGTGCTCGACCGTGTGGAGTTGGGAACCTGTGCTCAAAGACTCTATTAGTGACCTAGATATTTAAAATTGAAATTTAAATAATTTAAAATCGTTAGTACTCGGGTTGCCTCCAGAGAAGAGCTTGTTTATACTCTAATCTTGACTTACCTCTCCGTTGAATGGTCATGGTGGTTCAAGGAGTTTATACTCCTCATTCTTGCTATCATTCTCATCAAAATAAGGTTTTAGACGATTGTTGTTTACCTTAAAAGTGCCAAACTTGGGATGACTTACCTCGACTGTACCGAATGGGAAAATGCTAAGTACCGTAAGATGGATTTCTTCATTCAGTTTGGTAGTGACAATGTGAGGATCTGCGGTATCTAATAATACTTTATCTCTAACCTTAAGTTGATTTGGGAAAGTATTGAGCTCATTCTGGCGTAGTTTTGGTTTATCGTGTGTTCTCGGTTTATGCGTCTGCCATTCATCTAGCTCCTCGATTTGTAGCCTTTGATCTTCATGAATAGGTCCTCTGCTACTGCTTGAGAATGGCTCTTGTACTTCTTTCAGACGCATTTCCTGCAAAGTAGGTTGTACCATATTGTCAGTTTTAGTAGAATGGTTTAGACAATCACCTTCAATTTTCGATCTGTTGTCAGAATTGCGAGTTTGAAGGGTGATTGTTTCGTCTCCCACACGGAGTGTGAGCTCACCTGTGCCAACATCAATAATCATTTTAGCAGTTGCTAAATAGGGCCGTCCTAAAATCAAAGGAGTGTTGCTGTGACAGCCCTAATTCGACCCTAGTCGGAAAGTGGTTTCGGGACCGCTAAACCGAGTCACCGAAAGGTTTGAATGTGATGTTTATTGTCTAGAATATGTAATCATGAATGTGTAAAAATTTCAAGCTTCGATATGGTCGATTGCATGTGAATTTAGTCAATAGGACTTATATGAGAAAATTTTAAAATGTGATAGGTCAATGCATGAGGACCTATTAGTGCATGTGGAAGAAAAAGGGGACTTGCATGTCAAATTCCCCCTCCCTAATATGTAGTGGCCGGCCATGCTATGGGTGGAAACATGTCACCAACATGTTGTATTAGTGATGTATGGGAAGGGAAATAAAATATTAAGCATGATAATTAAATAATGAAAGGAAGGGTGATGGAAAAAAATAATAATAATAATGGTCTCACCCCCTTGTTGCCGTGAATTGAAGAAAGAAAACAAAAAAAAGTGTTCATTCTTGAACATCCTTGGCCGAATAGAGGAAAGAAAGGAAGGGGGAAGAGCTTGAGAAAATCGGCTATGGTGGTTTGCTAGACTAAGGTATGTTTGATGTTGTCTTTGAGATGCATGCATGTTTTAAATAGCCCATGTTCAAACCTTGAATCTTGTTGATAACATGAGCAATCGGTCATGAGAAAGTGTTCAAGGAATGGTTGTTGTTCATGTTATTTGGATGAGAAATGGTGAGTTTTGTTGTTTCATGTTAAAGTTAGGTGAATGATGATAGAGGAGTGTTTGAACTATAAAAAGAATCGGCTACCTTGTTATGAGCTAGGGCCGAATGTGGGTTTGGTTGTGTTTGAATATTACATGCTTGGTAGAATGGTGGATGAAGGTGCCGAATGTATGTTGGATTGATAGAGTCTCCAAATTAATTTTATGTGTGTATGCATGACCGAATATACGTGGTCACATGAGTAAGGAAGTGAGTTATTTGATATGTGGTAAAAGTTAAGTACTAAATCGAAGGTTGCTAAAATTGCCATTTCTTAGCCGAATATGTGCTTGATCAATGAAGGAATTGTTGAAGAATATAGGTGAACTTGGTGAGAGCAATCGGCCTAGTGTATAAATGATATGAAGATTTTAGGAAATTGTTTTGGTTAGGTGTATGTATGATTAAGTATATTCGGCAATATACTTAAAATGGGTACATGATATTACATTATAATTATTGAGCTTAAGTATATGGATATGTGTATATGTGGTCATATAATGACATCTTGGTTTGAAAATTTAATGATGTGTGATTGCCGAATGTGATAAATAAATTCATGTTATTGAGTCAAATATTGAATACTCTTATTTGTATTATTTAAGCTCAAGAACCTAAAGGAAAGGCGTCCAACAAGGGGAAATCGAAGGTCATCGAGTAGCCGACTCGGAATTATTTTACCCAACATAAAGTAAGTCATTAAGCATGTAGTGGGTATTATTTCAAATGGTCATAATGTGTATGTATTGATGCTGATTGGAATGAATAAATATACATTTATATATATGCATGTACGTATGTGATGATGAAATTGTTGAATGAATGAAAAGAGGTAAGATGTACTGAGTTGTTGATCTCGGCACTAAATGTGCGGGATAACCATTTATGACCATGAGATTGGCGCTAAGTGCGCGGGATTAAATTGTACAGCACTAAGTGTGCGATTCGACTATGTTGCACTAAGTGTGCGAAATGAATATGATGCACTAAGTGTGCGAATTGACCATGCGGCACTAAGTGTGCGAGTCTGACTATGTAGCACTAAGTGTGCGATTTGATTACGTGGCACTAAGTGTGCGAGTTGATTATATAGCACTGAGTGTGCGGGCTCAATATACATTCGTGAATCATTATGGACACTATGTGTGCGACACTATTGAGTCGATCGCGGACAGCGGGTCGGGTAAGTGTCTTGAGTACGTGGCTAATAGGTGCTATGCTTATACTTGGTGTTGAGCTCGGTAAGTTCGAACCTATGTGACAAATATACTTGAAGTCACGTACATAAAATTTATCGTAGGATGGGTGAAAGGCCGTATAGTCGTTTGATTGTAACGAAAATAAATCGATTTATGAAATTGCTTCAATGTCCTATTGATGAGTATATAGAATGTGAATGCATGAATTGATATGAAATTGAATTGATAGGTTGGAGGAACTATGGTATGGTTCGGTATGGATGGAGTAAATTGTCTCGTTCCATTTTGTTTCCTCTTGTGATAATGTTGTTGATAGATGGTAGTGCATTGCTTATGACTTACTGAGTTATAAACTCACTCGATGTTTCCTTGTCACCCATTATAGGTTGCTTGGACTCATCTATTTTTGTGGGGTCGGGCCGTCATCGAAGTCATCACACCGGATAGCAAGTTTTGGTACTTTCTTCTTAGTGTGTTTAGAAGATCATTTTGGCATGTATAAGCTAGTACGTTGTGTTTGAATTATGGCATGTAAACTTTAAGCCATGCGAAAATGGCACGAATGTTCGATTGAATTGGATCAAGGGTAGGCATGAAATGGACCTAGTTACTTTCGTAACAGATGCTGGCAGCAGCAGTGTCATGAGATTGAAAAATCACTAAAAATAGTAGGAGTGGAATTAATTGATGAATAAATTATGTAATCGAAGCTTGATGAGTCTGCTTTCATGAGGAAGTAACGAAAAGATCATATGGGCAGTATATTAAGAGATAATCAGATTTTAGTGGGACAGGGCTAGAACGGTTTCTGGATTCCCTGCTCCGACTTTGGAAATTCATTATAAATTAACCAGAGATAATTAGGGGTCGTACCATATATGTACAGATTCCTCTCTGAGTCTAGTTTTCATAGAAACAAACGGCAACAGTATTGAAGCCCCGTGCAGGGAGATATCCAAGTCGTAATGGGTAAAGGTCAGTGTAGTCGACCCCTGCAACTTGGGGGACTTTGACTAATAAAATGTACTAATTGGCCCAACCAAAAATTCTAGAAAAAAATACATAGATGGGCACATGAGTCTAGTTTCTGGGAAAAATTACGAAACTGATTTTCGAGTTACGAAACTCAAGATATGATTTTTAAAACGACTAGTACACAGATTGGGCAGTGTCTGGAAAATAAATTTTGTAAGGGGTTAAAGCCAGTTAACACCTCGTGTTCGACTCCGGTGTCGGTTTCGGGTTCGGGGTGTTACATTTTATTGGTATCAGAGCTATGGTTTAGTCGGTTCTAGGACTACCATAGCACGTATGAGTCTAGCTATACATGCCATAATGTTAATGATTAAAAGGGTGATGACTTCTGACGGTTGAAATATTTTTGTCTTGATTTGTAAATGGATCCCGGTGAAGAAAGAACCCTAGCGGATGACGTTGAGAGCGTAGCGGCTGCTCCTGCACAAGGGACGCCGCCTGTTGAACCTCAGTCATCTGCGAATAATCAAGGTGAGGGGGCTAAACAAGCCTTCTTTACCATGATGAATGAGTGGGTCGCGCATTATGCCCGAGCCAACCCGGCTGTCCAACAATTCCCAAATTTGAATAATCCACCCCAAGAGCCTGTAAGGCCATCAGTCGCTGATCCTGTGAGGCTGAGTAAGCCACCTGTAGACTTGATTAGGAAGCGTGGGGCCGAGGAGTTCAAGGCCATAATAACTGATGATGCCGAAAGGGCCGAGTTCTGGCTTGATAACACCATTCGGGTGTTCGATGAATTGTCATGCACACCCGATGAATGTCTAAAATGTGCTGTATCTTTGTTGCGACACTCAGCCTACTATTGGTGGAGGACCTTGATTTCCATAGTCCCGAACGAGCGAGTAACTTGGGACTTCTTTCAAACGGAATTCCGGAAGAAATTTATTAGCCAACGGTTCATTGACCAGAAGCGTAAGGAGTTCTTGGAACTCAAGCAAGGCCGTATGACTGTATCTGAATACGAACATGAATTCGTAAGACTTAGTAGGTATGCCCGGGAGTGTGTAGCTGATGAGGTTGCTATGTGCAAAAGATTTGAGGAAGGATTGAATGAAGATTTAAAGCTACTAATGGGTATTTTGGAAATAAAGGAATTCGTAACACTAGTCGAACGAGCCTGCAAGGCGGAGGAACTTGGAAAGGAGAAGAGGAAGGCTGGATTTGAAGCTAGAGATTATCGTAAAAGATCGACGGGTAAAGCTCCGTTCTCAGCTGTGAAGAAGTTCAGGGAGGACATTAATAAGTCGAGGGCGACTGCGGGAATTTCCATCAGGGCAAGACCATCGATGGGCTCCCGAGCTACTTCGGTAGCTAGTGTGGGCAATAATCGTCACGAGAAACCTGAATGTCCCCAATGTGGAAGACGACACCTAGGTGAATGTTGGGGCAAGTCTACTAACAGGGCCTGTTACGGATGCGGTTCGAAGGACCACTTCATTAGAGATTGCACGGAGCTGGATGAGAAGAATAAGATTCAAGGTGCAAGACCTAGTGGAGTGACATCTAGAGGTGAACCACCGAGAATTTTAGGAGGCAGGGGTGGTAGTCAGAGGGGGGCCTCTGATACGGCCGATCACGCCGAGAACCGTACTCCTGCTAGAGCATATGCCATTCGCGCACGCGAGGAGGCATCCTCCCCCGACGTCATCACTGGTACCTTCACTCTCTTTGATACTAATGTGATTGCATTGATTGACCCTGGCTCTACTCATTCATATGTATGCGAAACCTTAGCATCCAGTAAGACTCTACCTGTTGAGTCTACTGAGCTAGTAATTCGAGTGTCAAACCCTTTGGGTCAATGCGTACTTGTTGATAAAGTGTGTAAGAGATGCCCTCTAATAATCCGAGAATCCTGTTTTCCGGCCGATTTGATGCTTTTGCCGTTCGACGAGTTTGATGTTATTCTTGGTTTGGATTGGTTAACCGCGCATGATGCGGTTGTGAATTGCAAAAGCAAGACTATCGATTTGAGGTGCGCGAATGACGAAATAATCCGAGTTGAGTCTGCGGACTTAAGGGGGTTGCCAGCTGTAATATCAGCAATGTTGGCCCAGAAATATGTAAGGAAAGGGTGCGAAGCATACCTCGCGTATGTACTTGATGACAAGGAGTTAGAAAAGAAACCCGAGTCGGTGCCGGTGGTTTGTGAATACTCGGATGTTTTTCCTGAAGAGTTACCGGGTTTGCCACCTGTTTGGGAAGTAGAGTTTGGAATTGAGCTTGTACCTGGAACTACGCCAATTTCGATCGCTCCATATCGTATGGCACTAACCGAGTTAAAAGAGTTGAAAGCTCAGTTGCAAGAATTGACGGATAGAGGCTTCGCTCGACCGAGTTTCTCACCTTGGGGTGCACCAGTATTGTTCGTGAAAAAGAAGGACGGAACCATGAGGTTGTGCATTGACTATCGTCAACTGAATAAAGTGACGATAAAGAATAAGTATCCGTTACCGCGTATTGATGATCTGTTCGATCAATTAAAGGGAGCATCGGTGTTTTCAAAGATAGATTTGAGATCGGGTTATTATCAGTTGCGGATTCGAGATTCGGACGTACCCAAAACTGCTTTCAGAACGAGGTACGGTCACTACGAGTTCTTAGTGATGCCGTTTGGGCTCACTAATGCCCCTGCGGTGTTTATGGATTTGATGAATCGGATCTTCAGGCCGTATTTGGATCGGTTTGTAGTTGTGTTTATTGATGACATCTTGGTCTATTCAAGAGATGAGACCGAACATGCTGAGCATCTGAGGCAAGTGTTGCAAATTTTGCGGGATAAGCAGTTATATGCTAAGTTCAGTAAGTCTGAGTTCTGGTTAAGAGAGGTTAGCTTCTTGGGTCATGTGGTATCCGCATCGGGTATTCGAGTTGACCCGAGCAAAATTTCAGCCATACTTAACTGGAAGCCTCCGAGAAATGTTACCGAAGTCCGGAGCTTTCTAGGGCTCGCCGGCTATTACCGACGATTTGTCAAAGGTTTCTCGATGATAGCCACACCAATGACGAAGCTACTTCAGAAGGATGTTAAGTTCGAATGGACGGAGAAATGTCAGAAAAGCTTCGATCAACTGAAAACTCATCTGACTGAAGCTCCAATTTTGGTGCAACCCGAATCGGGTAAAGAGTTTGTCGTTTATAGTGACGCATCCCTACTTGGGTTGGGTTGCGTATTGATGCAAGAAGGTCGAGTTGTGGCCTATGCGTCGAGACAATTGAAGCCACACGAGAGAAATTATCCGACCCATGATCTCGAACTAGCCGCCATTGTGTTTGCATTGAAAATATGGCGACATTATTTGTTTGGTGAGAAGTGCCATGTGTTTTCGGATCACAAAAGTCTCAAATATTTGATGACTCAACGAGACTTCAATCTGCGACAAAGACGTTGGCTTGAGTTGTTGAAAGATTACGAGCTTGTCATTGATTACCACCCGGGAAGGGCTAATGTGGTTGCGGACGCCTTAAGCCAGAAATCACTGTTTGCTTTGCGAGCGATGAATGTACACTTGTCTGTTCTACCTGACAATGTGTTAGTAGCTGAATTAAAAGCCAAACCATTATTGACTCATCAAATTCGTGAAGCTCAGAAAGTCGATGATGAATTGGTTGCAAAACGAGCTGAGTGTGTTCCGAACAAGGAATCGGAGTTTCAGATTGATGATGATGGTTGTTTGAGGTTTAGAAGTCGTTTGTGCGTTCCAAGGAATTCGGAACTCATTCCGATGATTCTGAACGAAGCCCATTGTAGCCGAATGTCAATTCACCCGGGGAGCACGAAAATGTACAACGACTTGAAACGTCGGTTTTGGTGGCATGGTATGAAGCGAGACATCTCCGACTTTGTTTCGAGATGTTTAATATGTCAACAAGTGAAAGCGGAACATCAAGTGCCTTCAGGGTTACTTCAGCCGATCATGATACCCGAGTGGAAATGGGACCGAGTCACAATGGACTTTGTGTCCGGACTGCCATTGTCCGCAAGTAAGAAGGATGCGATTTGGGTTGTTGTTGATAGGCTGACTAAGTCGGCTCACTTTATCCCCGTGCGTACGGATTTTTCATTGGATAAACTAGCCGAATTGTATGTTTCTCAGATTGTGAGATTACATGGAGTACCTATTTCTATCGTGTCGGATAGAGATCCGAGATTCACCTCGCAATTTTGGAAGAAATTGCAAGAAGCTTTGGGTACCCAGCTGCATTTTAGCACCGCTTTTCATCCCCAAACCGATGGTCAATCCGAGCGGATAATTCAGATACTCGAGGATATGCTGAGATGCTGCATCCTTGAGTTTAGTGGTTCATGGGAACGGTATGTACCTTTGATCGAATTCGCTTACAACAATAGTTTCCAATCAAGTATTAAGATGGCACCTTATGAGGCTTTGTACGGTCGTAAATGCCGTACACCATTGTTTTGGACCGAGCTCGGTGAAAGTAAAATTTTCGGAGTTGATTTGATTAAAGATGCCGAACAGAAAGTAAAGGTAATCCGTGAAAGTCTGAAGGTAGCCACAGATCGTCAAAAATCGTATGCGGATCTGAAACGGAAGGACATTGAATATCAGGTGGGAGATAAAGTGTTCCTCAAAGTTTCGCCTTGGAAAAAGGTACTCAGATTTGGCCGTAAAGGCAAGTTGAGCCCGAGATTCATTGGGCCGTAAGAAATTTCCGAACGAGTGGGGCCAGTTGCGTATAGATTGATTTTGCCCCCTGAGCTTGAAAAGATTCACGATGTCTTTCATGTTTCGATGCTTCGACGCTATCGATCTGATCCGTCGCATATAATTAGCCCATCAGAGGTTGAAATTCAGGCCGATATGAGTTATGAAGAAGAACCGATACGTATCCTAGCTCGTGAGGTGAAGGAGTTGCGAAACAAAAGGGTTCCGTTAGTGAAGGTGTTATGGCTCAAACATGGGATCGAGGAAGCTACTTGGGAAACCGAGAGTTCGATGAAAGAACGATACCCAAACCTACTTACTGGTAAGCTTTTCGAGGACGAAAATTTCTTAAGTGGGGGAGAGTTGTGACAGCCCTAATTCGACCCTAGTCGGAAAGTGGTTTCGGGACCGCTAAACCGAGTCACCGAAAGGTTTGAATGTGATGTTTATTGTCTAGAATATGTAATCATGAATGTGTAAAAATTTCAAGCTTCGATATGGTCGATTGCATGTGAATTTAGTCAATAGGACTTATATGAGAAAATTTTAAAATGTGATAGGTCAATGCATGAGGACCTATTAGTGCATGTGGAAGAAAAAGGGGACTTGCATGTCAAATTCCCCCTCCCTAATATGTAGTGGCCGGCCATGCTATGGGTGGAAACATGTCACCAACATGTTGTATTAGTGATGTATGGGAATAAAATATTAAGCATGATAATTAAATAATGAAAGGAAGGGTGATGGAAAAAAAATAATAATAATAATGGTCTCACCCCCTTGTTGCCGTGAATTGAAGAAAGAAAACAAAAAAAAGTGTTCATTCTTGAACATCCTTGGCCGAATAGAGGAAAGAAAGGAAGGGGGAAGAGCTTGAGAAAATCGGCTATGGTGGTTTGCTAGACTAAGGTATGTTTGATGTTGTCTTTGAGATGCATGCATGTTTTAAATAGCCCATGTTCAAACCTTGAATCTTGTTGATAACATGAGCAATCGGTCATGAGAAAGTGTTCAAGGAATGGTTGTTGTTCATGTTATTTGGATGAGAAATGGTGAGTTTTGTTGTTTCATGTTAAAGTTAGGTGAATGATGATAGAGGAGTGTTTGAACTATAAAAAGAATCGGCTACCTTGTTATGAGCTAGGGCCGAATGTGGGTTTGGTTGTGTTTGAATATTACATGCTTGGTAGAATGGTGGATGAAGGTGCCGAATGTATGTTGGATTGATAGAGTCTCCAAATTAATTTTATGTGTGTATGCATGACCGAATATACGTGGTCACATGAGTAAGGAAGTGAGTTATTTGATATGTGGTAAAAGTTAAGTACTAAATCGAAGGTTGCTAAAATTGTCATTTCTTAGCCGAATATGTGCTTGATCAATGAAGGAATTGTTGAAGAATATAGGTGAACTTGGTGAGAGCAATCGGCCTAGTGTATAAATGATATGAAGATTTTAGGAAATTGTTTTGGTTAGGTGTATGTATGATTAAGTATATTCGGCAATATACTTAAAGTGGGTACATGATATTACATTATAATTATTGAGCTTAAGTATATGGATATGTGTATATGTGGTCATATAATGACATCTTGGTTTGAAAATTTAATGATGTGTGATTGCCGAATGTGATAAATAAATTCATGTTATTGAGTCAAATATTGAATACTCTTATTTGTATTATTTAAGCTCAAGAACCTAAAGGAAAGGAGTCCAACAAGGGGAAATCGAAGGTCATCGAGTAGCCGACTCGGAATTATTTTACCCAACATAAAGTAAGTCATTAAGCATGTAGTGGGTATTATTTCAAATGGTCATAATGTGTATGTATTGATGCTGATTGGAATGAATAAATATACATATATATATATATATGCATGTACGTATGTGATGATGAAATTGTTGAATGAATGAAAAGAGGTAAGATGTACTGAGTTGTTGATCTCGGCACTAAACGTGCGGGATAACCATTTATGACCATGAGATTGGCGCTAAGTGCGCGGGATTAAATTGTACAGCACTAAGTGTGCGAAATGAATATGATGCACTAAGTGTGCGAGTCTGACTATGTAGCACTAAGTGTGCGATTTGATTACGTGGCACTAAGTGTGCGAGTTGATTATATAGCACTGAGTGTGCGGGCTCAATATACATTCGTGAATCATTATGGACACTATGTGTGCGACACTATTGAGTCGATCGCGGACAGCGGGTCGGGTAAGTGTCTTGAGTACGTGGCTAATAGGTGCTATGCTTATACTTGGTGTTGAGCTCGGTAAGTTCGAACCTATGTGACAAATATACTTGAAGTCACGTACATAAAATTTATCGTAGGATGGGTGAAAGGCCGTATAGTCGTTTGATTGTAACGAAAATAAATCGATTTATGAAATTGCTTCAATGTCCTATTGATGAGTATATAGAATGTGAATGCATGAATTGATATGAAATTGAATTGATAGGTTGGAGGAACTATGGTATGGTTCGGTATGGATGGAGTAAATTGTCTCGTTCCATTTTGTTTCCTCTTGTGATAATGTTGTTGATAGATGGTAGTGCATTGCTTATGACTTACTGAGTTATAAACTCACTCGATGTTTCCTTGTCACCCATTATAGGTTGCTTGGACTCATCTATTTTTGCGGGGTCGGGCCGTCATCGAAGTCATCACACCGGATAGCAAGTTTTGGTACTTTCTTCTTAGTGTGTTTAGAAGATCATTTTGGCATGTATAAGCTAGTACGTTGTGTTTGAATTATGGCATGTAAACTTTAAGCCATGCGAAAATGGCACGAATGTTCGATTGAATTGGATCAAGGGTAGGCATGAAATGGACCTAGTTACTTTCGTAACAGATGCTGGCAGCAGCAGTGTCATGAGATTGAAAAATCACTAAAAATAGTAGGAGTGGAATTAATTGATGAATAAATTATGTAATCGAAGCTCGATGAGTCTGCTTTCATGAGGAAGTAACGAAAAGATCATATGGGCAGTATATTAAGAGATAATCAGATTTTAGTGGGACAGGGCCAGAACGGTTTATGGATTCCCTGCTCCGACTTTGGAAATTCATTATAAATTAACCAGAGATAATTAGGGGTCGTACCATATATGTACAGATTCCTCTCTGAGTCTAGTTTTCATAGAAACAAACGGCAACAGTATTGAAGCCCCGTGCAGGGAGATATCCAAGTCGTAATGGGCAAAGGTCAGTGTAGTCGACCCCTGCAACTTGGGGGACTTTGACTAATAAACTATACTAATTGGCCCAACCAAAAATTCTAGAAAAAAATACATTGATGGGTAAATGAGTCTAGTTTCTGGGAAAAATTACGAAACTGATTTTCGAGTTACGAAACTCAAGATATGATTTTTAAAACGACTAGTACACAGATTGGGCAGTGTCTGGAAAATAAATTTTGTAAGGGGTTAAAGCCAGTTAACACCTCGTGTTCGACTCCGGTGTCGGTTTCGGGTTCGGGGTGTTACAGTTGCTATCTTCCTCTATGTCTAGAATAATGAAGTCAATGGGAAATATAAATTTATCAATTTTAACTAGCACATCTTCAATAATTACCCTAGGAAATCTTATAGTTTTATCTGCTAATTGAATGCTCATACTAGTCTATTTAGGTTTCCCAAGACCTAATTGTTTGAACATTTTGTAGGGCATGATGTTAATACTAGCCCCTAAATCAGCTAATGCATTATTAACATCTAAACTACCAATTAAGCAAGGAATAGTAAAACTCCCTGGATCTTTTAGTTTGTTGGGTAGTTTATTCTGTAGAATAGCTGAGCAAACTGCGTTTAGCTCCACATGCGACGCCTCGTCCAACTTCCGCTTATTTGCTAAAAGCTCCTTTAAAAATTTCATTGCGTTTGACATCTGCGATAGAGCTTCAATAAACGGTAAGTTAATATGTAATTTTTTTAAGAGTTTAAGGAATTTACCAAATTGTTCATCTGAGCGGTCTTTTTTTGTCGCATTGGGGTATGGCACACGAGGTTTATATTCGACATTCACTGATTTGTTTTTATTATGACCTACCTCACCTTGACCTCTGCTCACCACAGTTTGTTAACTCGGTTCTAGCTCAGGCTCAACGAATCCTTCTTCATCTTGAACATTAATCGCGTCGAGCTGTTCCCTTGGGTTGGGTTCAATATTACTTGGCAAGCTACCTTGTGGTCGTTCGGAGATTAGTTTGGGAAGCTGGCCTATCTGAGTTTCAAGCCCTTAGATTGACGCTTGTTGATTTTTAAGTGATGTTTCGGTGTTCTGGAAACGGGTTTCTGACACTAAGATAAATTTAGACAGCATCTCTTCAAGGTTCAGTTTCTTTTTTTGTTGATAGGGTGGTTGTTGAAAACCTGGAAGATGTTGTGGTCTTTGATTTCCTTGACCGCCCCACGAGAAATTGGGATGGTTCCTCCAACCTGTATTATAAGTGTTACTATATGGGTTATTTTGGGATCTAGAGTTATTGTTACTGTAATATCCTGAATTAGGGCTTAATCGGAATAGTGGTTTCGTGACCACAAATCCGAGATAGAAATAATTATTTTACAATGATTTTGATGTTTATGATATGATTGCATGATTGTGTGAAAATTTCATGATGAAATTCTATGCCTAAAGTGCTTAAATAGAAAGTAGGGACTAAATCGAATAAGTTGCAAAACTTGCATTCTAGATGTTTTTAGTATGAAATTGTTTTGGAATATTAATGAGGAGGTCTTAAATAGCAATTTGACCAATTTTAAGTTCATGGACAAAATTAAGACATGGAAGGAATTTTTGGAAAGTTTAGTAGTAAGGGTATTTTGGTCATTTAGTTATTAAAATGAATTAAAAACAAAATTAAAAGCCAATTTTTGTCCATCTTCTTCATTAGGCCGAAATTTCAAGGGTTCTCCATAGCTAGGGTTTGTTTGAAGCTTCCAAGTTCCATAGTAAGTGATTCCAAGCCCCGTTTTTAATGTTCTTTACGTTTTTGGAATCCCGGTAGCTCGATTAAGCTTGTGTTAGCAATAATTCAACCTAGGGTTTATATTTGGAAAAATACTCATAGGTGAAATTTGTGTATTTTGATGTTTTATGATAGAATATGGGGTTTTAAATTATGTTAGACAACTTGTGCTACTCGATTTTTAGTGAAAACGAGTAAAAGGGCTTAATCGATAAAAATACCTAATAGTCACAAGTATATGTTAGAGAGAGAATTTGATGTTTCTATAGAAGGGAAAAGTGATCAGCATGTTATAAAACATAAGAATAAGGAATAAAGTTTAATTCCCGAGCCTAGGGGCAAAAGTGTAATTATGCAAAAGTTTAGGGGCAAAAGTGTAATTTTTTAAAGTTCGTATTAAATGTTTTTTTGATGAATGTATGTATTAAATAAGATTAATTTGGTATTATAGATCAAGAAAAACGAGATTCAAGTCGTGATCGAGGAAAAGAAAAGATTGTGGACTAAATTGCAAAATCTTTATATTTTGGTACCAAGGTAAGTTCATGTGTAAATAATGTAGCATAAATGTTATTTTTAAGTTATTAATGTTAATTATATGATATGCTGATTTTTAATCATGAAATATTATGCTTTGTGGTTAATGTTGAGTAATATGCAAATTAAATATGAATTGCTACCGAGTATCGGTTCTGATATTCCATGGAAGACGGCAAATGTGAGATCGATGGAAAAAACCCGTTTGAACCTTAGGAATAGATTAGGATACAAGTGACATGTCACTAGGATGGTTGAGCATCCGAACTCGTTGAGTTGAGTCCGAGTTCGTGAAATGTAACTAGGCATCCGAACTCGTTGAGTTGAGTCCGAGTTCATTTATGGATGCGAACGCCCGAACTCGTTGAGTTGAGTCCGAGTTCACTTAGGGGCGGGTTACATGATTTCTTGATTACATATGTGGCACTTATGTGCAAATTATCCATGTATCCGAGTTATATTCCGATGTGTTCAACGGGTGAAATTTCTAGTTTAATGGAAGAGCACTTAAGATATAAGTGACGTTTTGGGTAAGTGTTGTGAAATGGACACTTTGGATAGGTATGTTCTTAACCCTCAGGTTGAAAATAGATACAACAACGATAAGGTGGTAAGATGATGAATGATGTTTAAAGATGTGATATATGTTTTGGTGGTACCATGCTAAAGTTGTTTGGTATATTTGTATTGTTATGTTACTTGTTATTTACATATGAACTTACTAAGCATTTATGCTTACTCCTTCCTTTTCATTCACTGTAGTTTTGAACAAGCCGGCTCAGGAATCGGGACAGGTCTAAAGTTCGATCACACTATCCAAAGGACTTTTATCTTGGTAAATGGCTTGTACAACTACTTAAGTATGGCATGTATAGCAATATACCTATTTTGTGTAAATAATCTTATGATATGACCATGTTTGGTTGAGAAAATGTTTGATATTGATAAGTCATGGTGATGGCTAATTTGGATCATGTTTGATATCATGGAAGTTTAACAGGTTATCTAGTTCATAAAAATTCATGGAAAGATGAAACTTGCCTTAAAACAGAATATTGCTGCAGCAATGATATGAATTTGAAAAATCACTAAAAATAGTATAAATGGAACTAAATGATGAGTAAGTTATGAAATTTAAGCTTAATGAGTCTATTTTCATGTGGATTGAACAAAACAGGCATATAAATTATATTTTATGAGATATTTAAACTTTTGTGAAACAGGGCCAGAGTGATTTCTAGATCCCCTGTTATGACTTTAAAAATTCATAATAAATTTTAAAAAACTAATTAGAAGTTTTTATTTATATGTACAGGTTCTTTATTGAGTCTAGTTTTAATAGAAACAAACCTCATAGTCATTTAATTTCTGTATAGAGAAATATTTGATTCGTAATACACAGAGGTCAGAGCAGTCAAACCCTGAAACAGGGGAGACTTTAACTAATAAACTGTACTAATTGGCCCAACCAAAAATTCTAGAAAAAAAATTAGTAAATAGATATATGAGTTTAGATTTAGGGAAAATTTACGGATCTATATTTCTAGTTTCGCAACTCGAGATATGATTTTTCTTGTAACTGTGACGCGGGTAGTTAGAAAGCTGTGAATGTAGAAATAAATGATTTGAAGTTCTTAATTTGATAAATATTGTTCGGTAACCCCTCAAGCTCGACTCCGGCGATGGTCTCGGGCGTGGGGGCGTTACATTTAATGGTATCAGAGTAGGTTTAGTCGGTTCTCGGACTACGTGTTGTATGTATGGATTTTTGCTATACATGCCATATGTATGAATTGTGATAGTGTGACGACTTCTGACCTTTTTAAATGATTTTTATATAGTAAATGGATCCCGATCCAGCTGTGGCAGATGAAGTAGAGAGTAATGCGCCAGCCCCGGCTGAAGGGGTAGTGCCGACTGAAAACCCACCTCCTACTGTTGGTCAGGGAGGAGGAGAAAGGGATCGGAAAGCCTTTCTCCAAATGATGAGTCCATGGTACACTGAGTTCGTTCATACGAACCCAAATGTACGACCTGCCCCACCTCCCCCAATTCCTCAACCTATGCCTCCAATGCCTCAAGGAGTGGATATGATAAAATTTCACAGAACCCCCGTTGATAGAATTCGTAAACAAGGGGCTGAAGAATTTAGAGCAAATATTGATGATGATGCATAGAAAGCAGAGTTCTGGCTTGAAAATTCTATCCGGGTATTTGATGAATTATCTTGTACACCTGAAGAATGTTTGAAATGTGCTACATCTTTGTTGAGAGATTCAGCCTATAATTGGTGGAAGACTTTGATTTCGGTGGTACCGAAAGAGAGGGTAACCTGAGAATTCTTTCAAGAAGAGTTTCGGAAGAAATATATTAGTGAAAGATTTATTGATCAGAAATGTAAAGAGTTTCTTGAGCTGAAGCAAGGTAATATGACAGTCTCAGAATATGAAAGAGAGTTTGTTCGATAGAGTAAGTATGCCAGGGAATATGTTCCTACAGAAGCCAAGATGTGCCGACGATTTGAAGACGGGCTTAACGAAGACATTAAAGTAATTGTCGGGATCCTTGAACTGAAAGAAATGGTAGTCCTAGTTGATCGAGCTTGTAAGGCTGAAGAACTACTTAAAGAGAAGAGGAAGGTAGAGGTTGAGACACGAAATTGGAAGAAAAGGCCAATGAGTAAGGCACCTTCACAGCAACCCGGAAAGTCAAGAAATATGAATCCTCGTTCCCAAGTTTCAGCTGGGCAATCATATGGAAATTTTAAGAAGCAGAATGTGGGTCCTAAATCTCAGAATACTTCTGCAGCCAGTGTAGGGAACTCGAGATTTGTTAAACCCGAGTGTCAGCGGTGTGGTAGAAATCATTTTGGTCCGTGCAGAGCAAATGAATGTTTTCGATGTGGTTCTCTGGATCATTTTATTAGAGACTGCCCAGAGAGAGCTGAGAAAGAAAAATTTCAGAGTGTAAAAGCTAGTGGTGCAAACTCGAGGGGAAGGTATCCGAGAAAAGCTGGAAGTGAAACAAGCAGTAAGAATGTAGCCAGGGATGCAGCAGTTAGATCTGAGGGAAGAGCTCCGGCTAGAACTTATGCTATTAAAGCACGTGAAGATGCTTCCTTACCCGATGTGATTACCGGTACATTTTCTCTTTATGATATTAATGTTATTGCTTTGATTGATCCTGGTTCTACTCATTCATACGTATGCATTAAACTGGTGTCTAGTATGAATATACCTGTTGAGAACATAGAATTTATGATTAGAGTGTCGAACCCGTTAGGCAAATGCGTGATAGTTGATAAAGTAAGCAAGAAATGCCCTTTAATGATTCAGGGTCATTACTTTTCGGCCGACTTGATGTTGTTGCCGTTTGATGAATTTGATGTTATTTTGGGTATGGATTGGTTGACATTGCATGATGCTATAATAAATTGCAAAGAAAAGGTTATAGAATTAAAGTGTGAAAGTGGTGAAATTCTGCGGGTTGAGCCAGACAAATCAGAGGCATTATCTAGTATGATTTCTTCGATGTCAGCTTAGAGATATTTGAGAAAGGGTTATAAAGCTTATTTGGCGTATGTAATTAATACAAAATAAGTTGAAAAGAAAGCTGAATCAGTGCCGGTTGTGTGTGAATTTGCGGACGTATTTCCAGAAGAATTGCCGGGTTTGCCTCCAGTCAGAGAAGTAGAATTTGGTATTGATTTAATACCGGGAACAGCTCCGATCTCGATTGCTCCATATAGAATGGCACCAACAGAGTTGAAAGAATTAAAGTCGCAGTTGCAAGAGTTGACTGATAAAGGCTTTGTGAGACCGAGTTTTTCACCTTGGGGTGCTCCCGTGTTATTTGTGAAAAAGAAGGATGGTTCTATGAGATTATGTGTTGGTTATCGACAGTTAAACAAGGTGACAATCAAAACCAAGTATCCGTTGCCGAGAATTGATGATTTGTTTGATCAGCTAAAAGGAGCGACATGGTTTTCAAAGATTGACTTGAGATCTGGGTATTATCAGCTGCGAGTAAAAGAGTCAGATGTGCCTAAAACTGCTTTTAGAACAAGGTACGGTCATTATGAATTTTTAGTTATGCCATTCGGGTTGACAAATGCTCCTGCTGTGTTTATGGATTTAATGAATCGCATATTTCAGCCATACTTGGACAGATTTGTTGTGGTGTTTATAGATGATATTTTAATTTATTCAAAAGATGAGACAGAGCATGCTGAGCATTTGAGGATAGTTTTGCAAACTTTGAGAGATAAGCAACTGTACGCTAAGTTTAGTAAAAGTGAATTTTGGCTCCGGGAAGTTGGATTTTTGGGTCATATTGTTTCAAGTGATGGTATACGGGTTGATCCTAGTAAAATTTTAGCCATTGTTGATTGGAAACCACCGAAAAACGTAACTGAAGCTAGAAGTTTCTTGGGGCTAGCTGGGTATTATCAGCGGTTCGTAAATGGATTTTCTATAATTGCTACTCCTATGACTAGACTACTCCGAAAGGATGTTAAATTTGAATGGACGGAAGAATGTCAACAGAGTTTCGAAGAATTGAAAAAGTTATTAACTGAAGCACCAGTGTTGATACAACCCGAATCAGGTAAAGAATTTGTGGTGTATAGTGATGCTTCTCTAAATGGTTTGGGGTGTGTACTCATGCAAGAAGGAAAAGTGGTGGCTTATGCTTCGAGACAGTTAAAACCTCATGAGAAGAATTATCCTACTCACGATTTGGAATTGGCTGCAGTGGTATTTGCTTTGAAGATTTGGCGACATTATTTGTATGGTGAAAAGTGCCGAGTATATACCGATCACAAAAGTCTTAAATACTTGATGTCACAAAAGACTTGAATTTGAGACAGCGAAGATGGTTAGAGTTATTGAAAGATTATGAGCTGGTTATCGATTATCATCCAGGAAAAGCGAATGTGGTTGCCAATGCTTTAAGCAGAAAGTTGTTGTTTGCTTTGAGAGTTATGAACTCTCAGTTGAAAATTTCAGATGACGGTTCGATTCTAGCAGAGTTAAGAGCAAGACCGATGTTTTTACAAGAGATTTCTGAAGCTCAAAAAAAATGATCAAGATTTGCCAGCCAAAAGAAAACAGTGTGAAGCTGATACGGGATCAGATTTTAGAATCGGTTCTGATGGTTGTTTGATGTTTAAAAATCAGATTTGTGTACCGAAAAATGATGAGTTGATTCAAAAGATTTTGCATGAAGCACATAATTGTTGTTTAGCGGTTCATCCGGGTAGTACGAAGATGTATAATGACTTGAAGAAAATGTACTGGTAGAGTGGAATGAAAAGAGATATTTCCGAGTTTGTATAAAAGTGCTTAGTTTATCAACAAGTGAAAGCTGAACACCAAGTACCTTCGGGATTACTCCAGCCTATTATGGTTCCTGAATGGAAATGGGATCGGATTACTATGGATTTTATATCAGGGTTGCCGTTAACTCCAGGGAAGAAAAATGCCATCTGGGCAATAGTTGACAGATTGACTAAATTGGCTCATTTTATTCCGGTACGTACAAATTATTCTCTTAATAAGTTAGCTGAATTGTATATTCGAGAGATTGTTAGACTTCATGGGATACCTTTGTCAATCATTTCGGATAGAGATCCGAGGTTTACTTCACGGTTTTGGCAAAAGTTGCAAGAAGCATTAGGTACAAAGTTAAATTTCAGCACTGCCTTTCATCCACAAACTAATGGACAATCAGAGAGAGTAATTCAGATTCTTGAAGACATGCTCAGATGTTGTGTATTGGAATTTCAAGGTAGTTGGGAAAAGTATTTACCGTTGGTAGAATTTGCTTATAATAATAGTTATCAGACAAGTTTGAAGATGGCACCTTATGAAGCATTATATGGTCATAAATGCCGGACGCCATTGTATTGGACTGAACTCAAGGAAAATCAGATTTATGGAGTTGATTTAATAAAAGAAACCGAAGAAAAGGTGAAAGTGATTCGAGATTGTTTGAAAGCTGCTTCAGATAGACAGAAATCTTATGCGGATTTGAAACGAAAGGAAATGGAGTTTCAAGTTGGTGATAAGGTATTTTTGAAAGTGTCTCCATGGAAGAAAGTCCTTAGATTTGGACGAAAGGGCAAATTAAGTCCGCGTTTTATTGGACCGTATGAAATAATTGAAAAAGTTGGACCGGTAGCATATCGGCTAGCGTTACCACCCGAATTAGAGAAGATTCATGATGTGTTTCACGTATCTATGTTACGTCGGTATCGTTCGGATCCTTCACATATAATTTCACTGACAGAAATTGAACTGCGACCGGATATGACTTATGAAGAAGAACCGATTAAGA
This sequence comes from Gossypium hirsutum, assembly GCF_007990345.1. Classification (NCBI taxonomy): domain Eukaryota; kingdom Viridiplantae; phylum Streptophyta; class Magnoliopsida; order Malvales; family Malvaceae; genus Gossypium; species Gossypium hirsutum. The sequence continues at coordinate 15,873,584 of NC_053425.1, forward strand.
TTTTAGCTCGAGAAGTCAAACAACTAAGAAATAAAAGTGTTGCACTTGTGAAAGTGTTCTGAAAAAAGCATGGGGTAGAAGAGACTACATGGGAACCTGAAGAAACTATGAGAAACCAATACCCACACCTGTTTACCGGTAAGATTTTCGAGGACGAAAATCCTTAAAAGGGGGGGAGAGTTGTAATATCCTGAATTAGGGCTTAATCAGAATAGTGGTTTTGTGACCACAAATCCGAGATAGAAATAATTATTTTACAATGATTTTGATGTTTATGATATGATTGCATGATTGTGTGAAAATTTCGTGATGAAATTCTATGCCTAAAGTGCTTAAATAGAAAGTAGGGACTAAATCGAATAAGTTGCAAAACTTGCATTCTAGATGTTTTTAGTATGAAATTGTTTTGGAATATTAATGAGGAGGTCTTAAATAGCAATTTGACCAATTTTAAGTTCATGGACAAAATTAAGACATGGAAGGAATTTTTGGAAAGTTTAGTAGTAAGGGTATTTTGGTCATTTAGTTATTAAAATGAATTAAAAACAAAATTAAAAGCCAATTTTTGTCCATCTTCTTCATTAGGCCGAAATTTCAAGGGTTCTCCATATCTAGGGTTTGTTTCAAGCTTCCAAGCTCCATAGTAAGTGATTCCAAGCCCCGTTTTTAATGTTCTTTACGTTTTTGGAATCCCGGTAGCTCGATTAAGCTTATGTTAGCAATAATTCAACCTAGGGTTTATATTTAGAAAAATACCAATAGGTGAAATTTGTGTATTTTGATGTTTTATGATAGAATATGGGGTTTTAAATTATGTTAGACAACTTGTGCTACTCGATTTTTAGTGAAAACGAGTAAAAGGGCTTAATCGATAAAAATACCTAATAGTCACAAGTATATGTTAGAGAGAGAATTTGATGTTTCCATAGAAGGGAAAAGTGATCAGCATGTTATAAAACATAACAACGGATAGAGATCCAAGATTCACCTCGCGATTTTGGAAGAAATTGCAAGAAGCTTTGGGTACCAAGCTGCATTTTAGCACCGTTTTTCATCCACAAACCGATGGTCAATCCGAGCGGGTAATTCAGATACTTGAGGATATGTTGAGATGTTGCATCCTTGAGTTTAGTGGTTCATAGGAACGGTATTTACCATTGATTGAATTCGCTTACAACAATAGTTTTCAATTAAGTGTTAAGATGGCACCTTACGAGGCTTTGTACGGGCGTAAATGTCGTACACCATTGTTTTGGACCGAGCTCGGTGAAAGTAAAATTTTCGGAGTGGATTTGATTAAAGATGCTGAACAGAAGGTAAAAGTAATTCGTGAAAGTCTAAAGATAGCCTCAGATCGCCAGAAGTCGTACGCGGATCTGAAACGAAAAGACATTGAGTATCAGGTGGGAGATAAAATGTTTCTTAAAGTTTCACCTTGGAAAAAGATACTCAGATTTGGGCGTAAGGGCAAATTGAGTCCGAGGTTCATCGGGCCATACGAAATATCCGAACGAGTCGGTCCAGTTGCGTATCGATTGATTTTACCCCCTGAACTTGAAAAGATTCACGACGTCTTTCATGTTTCGATGCTTCGACGCTATAGATCTGATCCATCGCACATAATTAGCCCATCAGAGGTTGAAATTCAAGCCGATATGAGTTATGAAGAAGAACCGATGCGTATCCTAGCTCGTGAAGTGAAAGAGTTGCGAAACAAAAGGGTTCCGTTAGTAAAGGTGTTATGGCTCAAACACGGGATCGAGGAAGCTACTTGGGAAACCGAGAGCTCGATGAAAGAACGATACCCAAACCTATTTACCGGTAAGATTTTCGAGGACGAAAATTTCTTAAGTGGGGGAGAGTTGTGACAGCCCTAAAGTGACCCTAGTCGGAAAGCGGTCTCGGGACCGCTAGACCGAGTCACCAAATTATTTGAATGTGATAATTATTGCCTAAAATATGTGAATATAAATGTGTGAAAGTTTTAAGCTTCGATTTAGTTAATTGCATGTGAATTTAGTTGATAGGACTTATGTGAGAAAATTTAGAAATGTGCTAGGCAAATGCAAGTGGCCTAATAGTGCATGTAATCAAAGGGGTGGACTTGCATGTCAATTTCCCCCCATTTAAGTACTAGTGGCCGGCCATGACAAGGGATGATGAGAAAAACATGTCATGAAACATGTTGTGTTAATGGAAAAATAAAATAAGAAGCATGGGCAATAAACTAATAAGAAATTGAAGGAAGAAAACAAAGAAAAAAAATGAGTTCATCATTCTCATGCATGACCGAAAAAAAAAAGAACAAAAAGTCTTTCTCATTTTGTTCTTCTTGGCCGATTGTGAATAGGAAGTAGGGAGGGAGGCATTCGGTCATCCTAGGCTAATAGCAAGGTAAGAAGTTTATATTAGTTCATGAAATTTTGGTTAATCTTGAGTAAGATATCAAACTACTTTTGTAACCCATGTAGAAATTTTGATTTGTGTTATGGACTAGGGCTTTCGGCTATGGTATTTAACAATGGTGAATTTTGTTGTTCCATGTTAAATTTAGATGAGCAAAGATAGATGAGTGTTTGAACTATACAAATAATCATATGTGAGCAATGGGTGCTAAAGGGAAAGAAATCGGCTACCTTATTATGTACCAAGGCCGAATGTGTACTTGGTAAAGGAGGGGTTGTTATTGAACATTAGGTCATGTCCCTAGTGAATGGATGAATTGGTAACCATTGTGTATGAAGATTTGCTTTACTATGTTTCTGTTAGCAAGATGAGAAACGAGTTAAGATGGTCTTGTGTAATTGTCGAATGCATGTTTAAGGAATTGGTTAAGTACATTGTTATTAAATGCTTGTTGTTAAGGAGTTTTGAGTTGGTTATAAATTGGGTTTAGTGTTCGAAGAACATTGGTTTGGACACCTAGTGCCGAATGTGTTCAAACGCAACTTACCAAGTGCATAAATATGATAATGCTATGATGGTAGACTTAATTGGAATTCGGCATTGTAAGTGATGCTTTGGGCTCTTGTGTTGGTTAGGGACAAAATGTATGTTATGAGGAACTAAATGATGTATATGAATTCGAAAATGCAAGGTATTAAGCTAGTCCTATTATTCGGTGGTGCATGAGTAGAGCACATGTATAATGCTTGAATAACTAGTCAATAAAATTATTCGCACCTAATTGTATAATATGAATGTATTTAATCGAATAGTTAAATTGATAAATTATTAAATAAGCTCTATCTGTTTGAATTAAGCTCAAGAGCTTAGAGGACCAAAGTTGGATAAGGGGAAGGAAAAAGTGATCGAATAGTCGTCGAAACCGTTCGACAACATCCGAGGTAAGTCTTCGAGTAATGACCCTACTTGAATTATATTGAAATGATTAGTCATACTATGACGGATAGCCGAATGTGCATAGAGACTATGTTATAAAGCCAATTGAAATCATGCTCTTTGTGTGTGGCTATTGAGCCGAAATTGGAAAGGTTTAATAAATGTTTTGTGTTTGAGCCTTAGTAACGAAAATGAAATATGGATGTGTCATGATTATTGATATATGTGTGCATGAGCATTTGAATGATATCCGGGCTAAGTCCCGAAGGCATTTATGCTAGTGATTTTATCCGGGCTAAGACCCGAAGGCATTTGTGCGAGTTGATATATCCGAGCTAAGACCCGAAGGCATTTGTGCGAGTTGCTATACCCGGGTTAAGACCCGAAGGCAATTGTGCTTGTGGTTATATCCGGCTAAATTCTGAAGAAACTTTGGTTTGAAGGTGAGCGTTTTGTGCTGTAATAAATTCAATTAATACGCTCGAAAAACCCAAACGATAAGGTATGTTTGCATGTGCATCGGAAAAGTCGATTCGTTTTAAATAGTATTCGTTCAATCGACTAACGAACTTTCGGCTTTTAGATAGGTTGATACCTTGTGTGTGTATATGTTGATGAAGTGCGAAGTAAGTATGATTATGAGAATGTGTATTAATAAAGTGATTCATTTAGCTATGTGAATGTAATACTTTAGTCAAAGCCGATTTCATTACTTGAAACTTACTAAGCTTTAAAATGCTTACCCCGTTGCTTTGGCTCTCTGTTTTATAGATTTTGTTCGTTAGCTATCGGATTCGGGATCATCGAAGTCGAAGTCATCCACACTATCAAAGCCCTTTTGGTACTCTTTTAGTTGAACTCTGGATATGGCATGTATAGGACTACCCTTTGTTGTTTTTTTCAAGTACTTTTTGTGATGTATGTGTGTACAGCCATGCGAAAATGGCTCGTAGAAGTGGAGTATGGCATTAGACCATTTGTGTTTATGTATATATATATGGTTTCATGATGTGACTATGGACTGGAATGGAAGTGTTGGGCAAATGATCAGCCATTGGAATGGCTAAATATGATCATATGTGGACCTATGTATGACAAAACTCTAGTTGGTCCATGGTAACCACGAAATAGGTAAAGTTTACCTTGAAAACAGATGCTGACAGCAGCAGTGGTGTGGATTTGAAAAATCAGTAACATTTGTAGGAATGGAATTAAATAGTGAATAAATTATGTAATCGAACCTTGATAAATCTATTTTCATATGAAAGTAACTAAACGATCATATGAACAGTATATTAAGAGATATTAAAGTTCTTGTGAAACAGGGCCAGAACGGTTTCTGGATCTCCTGTTTCGACTTTGAAAATTTACCATAAATTATCTAGAGACAATTAGAAGTCATGCCTTATATGTATAGATTCCCCTTTGAGTCTAGTTTCATTAGAAACAAACGGCATGAGTATGGAAGCTCTGTACAGGGAGATATCCAAGTCGTAATATGTGAAGGTCAGAGTAGTCGAACCCAGAATCAGGGGAGACTTTAACTAATAAAATGTACCAATTGGCCTGACCAAAAATTCTAGAAATAAATCCACAGATGGATATATGAGTCTAATTTCCGGGAAAATTTACGGAATCAGTTTTCGAGTTTTGGAACTCGAGATATGATTTTTAAGGCGACAGTGACGCGGTTAGCCAGCCTGTCTGGAATTTTTTTTTAAATGGACTGTGAAAACAAAGTAATTAAGTCTGTTAGCACCTCGCGTTCGACTCCGGCAACGGTCTCAGGTACGGGGTGTTACACCACCAGTCTATTCAACTTTCTTTGCCTCTAGTTGGTCCAGATGGTATCTTGTCCAAGGAACCGATCTACATTTTGGATGGAAGAGTAATTCATTGTGGGAATCAGGCGGTTGCTGAAATGTTGGTGGAACGAACTAATACTATTCTTGAAGATGCTACATGGGAGGTCCTCCAACAGTTGCAGCAACAGTTTCCTCACTTTGATCCTTGAGGACAAGGATCCTTTCAACAGGGGGCAGTTAACAAAACACTACCCTTAACTGCGTTTGGTATTAAATAAAATGGCATGTTTTTAGGTTTAAGTAAAATAATGTGTTTTAATGTTTTTAAAATTTTAATAAAATGATGCGTTTCATTTGTTAGTTTTGACAGCTGGAGTCGTTTCTATTACAACGATCTGTTTTTTTTCTTATTTATGTTGGTTTTGGGGACGAAGGATGTCATGAAGAAATTTAATTGAATCTTCTTTTCTCTCTTATTCTGTCGTGTTATTTTGTGCTTTCTTTTCTCTTCTTTGTGTTGGAAACATATCATAATAGTGATTTTTTTATAACATATGTATTATAAGTACATGGAATTTTATTTTGCTGTTGTTTTTTTTTAAATTAATTAGATTTTAATTAACTGAGGAACTTTTAGTGCCACAATATATGGAATTTAAAATTAAATGATACAATAATTTTATTATTTTAAATTTTTACACTATAATTAATATAAAAATATAATAAAATATAAAAATTAACGTGATAAATTATATTTAGCATTATTATACATCTAGAAGTAAGTTTATATATTTAATTCTGATAAGTTCTAACATAAATATAATAAAAAACCAAAGCTTCTAATTTTAAAATGGTTTCACCCACCATCTCCAGTTACGTTAAAAAAGTAATTGTTCTTTTTCTTATGTAATTTAAAATAATACAAAATGTAATTTATAAAACAATATTTCATTCTAGAAAATAATAAAATTATTCACATAGTAAGTGTATAATTTATTTCTCTTTTTATATTTTAATTAAAAAATTACCAACTACTCCTTTATTTTATAAAATAAAAAATATAATTTTAAAGATATTTTTTTTATTTTTTTGATAAATTTAGAAAAATACATACAAAAATTTTTAAGATTTGAATTCAATACATAAAAGTTTTAACTTATTTCAACTTTATCATTTCAACCAAAATTATATTTAATTTTTATATCACTTTTTACTAAATTTATTATATAAACATTCATCTGCATCGTTGATGTCTCCTAATCTAATATAACTAAGGAGAGTAATTAAGTCGGGTAAGTTGGATGTAATGTGTGTATTTGTATTGTGTTTTGGTACGATAATAAATTATGTTGATGTTATGAAATAATGAAAGGAAAGAACAAACTAAAGAGAAAATATCAATACAAAGAAGTAATACAATAGAAGATAAACAAGAGAACTTTTTATTTCATTTATTGTGCATCTCTACAAGCCTTGTACTACCTCTATTTATAGACCTTCTAACATAATACAATCCCTTAAGTTATAAAGAATAAATAGAGATTTAATTACTATATAAAACCCTCATAATTCCATTGGGGGTTGCTACAATGGAGGTTACAACATTGAGAGTTATGGACATCCATAATAAAGTAATATTTATAACACTCCCCCTTGGATGTCCATTAGAGAAAACGGTGCCTCATTAAAACCCTTTATTAGGAAAAATCCTATGGGATAAAAACCTAATGAAGGAAAAAGAGTACACAATTTCTTATTACAAGTTGCCTCGTTAAAAACCTTTACTTGGAAAACCCAGTGGGACAAAACCTTAGTTAAAGGAAAAAAGTACAACGTGTTTTTGACTCCCCCTAATGGTGACATCACATTATATCTTTGAGTCGACGCATTCCAATCTTGTTTCATAGTCTTTCAAATGTTGAAGTTGGTAATGCCTTGGTAAAAAGATCTGCTAAATTATCACTAGAACGAATTTGTTTAACTTCTATGTCACCTTTCTTCTCAAGATCATGAGTGAAGAATAATTTTGGTGAAATATGTTTTGTTCTATCACCTTTGATATAACCACTCTTTAGTTGAGCTATACATGTTGCATTATCTTTGTATAAGATAGTCGGCATATTTTCCTGTAAAGGCAAATTACATATCTTCTGGATATGTTGGGTTAATAATAACATTAGCCAAACACACTCTCGGCTTGCCTCATGCATTGCAATTATTCCAGAATGATTTGAAGAGGCAGTAGCTAATGTTTGTTTTGCCGAACACCATGATATGACAACACCTCCATATGTAAATAAATATCCCATTTAAGATAGACCTTTATGTGGATCCGATAAATATCCAACATCAGCATAACCAACTAATAGGGATTTTGAATCGTTTGAATAAAATAACCCCATATCAATGGTCCCTCTAAGATATCTAAATACATGTTTAATTTCATTCCAATGTCTATGTGTTGGAGAAGAACTAAATCTTGCTAACAAGTTTACAGCAAAAGCTATATCAGGTATTGTGTTGTTTGCAAGATACATCAATGCTCCTATGCCACTTAGATATAGTACTTCAAGACCAAGAAACTCTTCATTATTCTCATAAGGACGAAATTGATCTTTATTCACATCTAACGATCGTACAACCATCGGGGTACTCAATGGATGTGCTTTATCCATATAAAATTTATGTAAGATCTTTTTTGTATAAGTTGACTGATGGACATGAATTCCATCTTTTAAATGCTCGATCTGTAGGCCAAGACAAAACTTTGTTTTTCCAAGATCTTTCATCTCAAATTCTTTTTTTAAATAATTTATTGCATTTTAAAGCTCTTCAAGAGTTCCAATAATATTTAGATCATCAACATAAATAGCAGTTATCATAAATTTTGATTCAGACCTTTTTATAAAAACACATGGGCAGATTGGATCTTTTTTATAACCTTTTCTTAACAAATATTCACTAAGGCGATTGTACCACATACGTCCAGATTGTTTTAATCCATATAAACTTTTCTTTAATCTGATTGAGCAATTTTCCCGGGAAACTCTATATCCTTCAGGGATTTTAAATCCTTTTGGGATTTTCATATAAATTTCACTATCAAGTGTACCATACAAATAGGCTGTAACAACATCCATTAGACGCATGTCAAGTTTTTCACATACTACCAGACTAATAAGGTATCTAAACGTAATTGCATCCACCACAGGAGAATATGTCTCTTCCTAATCAATACCGTGCCTTGCGAAATCCTTGTGCTACAAGTCGTGATTTATATCTTACGACTTTATTTTTCTCATTTCCTTTTTGCAAAAATATCCATTTATATCCTACCGGCTTTACATATTTAGGTGTTTGGACCATAGGTCCAAAAACCTCATGTTTAGAAATTCTGCTTGAATTGCGTATTTCCATTTTGGCTAAACTTTTCTATTTTTACATTCCTCTATAGATTTAGGCTCAGGATCCTCATTTTCTTTTGCTATTTCTATAGCAACATTATAAGAAAAATTGTTGTCGACAACTATATTTTTTCGGTTTCATCTTTTTCCTGAAGTAACATAACTTATTGAGATTTCTTCGTTATCACCATTTTCAAGTACCTGAACCTCTTCTGGGGTTTCTTGATTAGTTATATCTTTGGTCTCTTCTTGGGAACTTACCTCCACAATATTATCATTTTGAATAATTGCTCCTTTCCTTTTACGAGGATTTTTATCTTTGGAACAGGTTGGCCTTCCACGCTTCAGGCGTGGACATTAACAATTTGCCCTATTGGGATATCAATTCGTATTGGAGCATTTTCAGCTGGTATGTAAGATTTTGTAATTCTATTTAGGTCAGTAAATGAATCTGGCAGTTGATTGGCAATGTTTTGCGAATGTATGATCCTTTGAACTTCTTGTTCACATTGACTTATGCGATGATCTAATTGAGATAATGATGGTCCCTTCCATGTAATTTCTTTTACCAGTTGTATTTACTTTCCCCCTAATGTTGGGAATGTTGTTTCATTAAAATGACAATCAATGAATTGTGCAGTAAATAAATCTCCAGCTAATGGTTCAACATATTTAATTATAGAAGGAAATTGATAACCAACAAATATCCCCAACCTCCTTTGAAGACCCATCTTTGTGCTTTATGGTAGAGCAATTGAAACATATACTACACATTCAAAAATTCTAAGATGAGAAATATTTGGCTCCTGACCAAAAGCCAATTGTAATGAGGGTACTTATTATAACTTGTTGGCTTTAAGCGCACAAGTGTTGCTGCATGCAAAATAGCATATCCCCTAGCTGTAACAGGATTTTTGTTCTCATAAGCAATGGTCGAGCTATTAGTCGAAGGCGTTTGATAAATGATTCAGCTAAACCATTCTGTGTATGAACATGAGCTGCATGATGTTCAACTTTTATGAACATGAGCTACATGATGTTCAACTTTTATCCTAATTGACATACAATAATCATTAAAAGCTTGGGATGTAAACTCACTAGCATTATCAAGACGAATAGTTTTGATTGCATAATCTAGAAATTTTGCTCTTAATCAAATTATTTGAGCAAGTAGTCTCACAAACGCCAGGTTGCAAGTCGATAATAAACACACATGTGACCACCTACTAGATTCATCTATTAATACCATAAAATATTTGAATAGTCTACATGGTAGATGAATAGGCCCACATATAACACCTTGAATACGTTTCAGAAATGCAGGAGATTCAATCCCAACTTTAGCTGGTGATGGTCTAATAATCAATTTTCCTTGAGAACAAGCGACACAAGATAAATCCTTAAATTCAAGAATCTTTTGGTTCTTTAATGGGTGTCCAATTGAATTCTCGATGATTCTTCGCATCATAATAGATTCAAAATGGCCTAATCAGTCATGCCAAATAGTAAAAGTATGTGGTTCTCTAAACTTCTAGTTTGTAGTAACATGTGACTCAATTGCACTAATATGTGTATAATATAAACCTGATGAAAAAGCAGGTAGTCTTTCCAAAACGTATTTCTTTCCACATTTTACATTTGTAATATATAGATATTCAATATTTTTTTTACATTTGTAATATATAGATATTTAATATTTTTCTCATTCATAGTCTCAATATGATATCCATTAAGACGAATATCTTTAAAACTCAATAAATTTCTTTGAGACTTAGTGGAATATAAAGCATCATCAATGGAAAATTTTGTACCTTTAGGTAATAATATAATAGCTCTTCTAGAGCCTTCAATAAGTTTTGAACTACCCGATATTGTATTAACATGGGCATTACTCATTGTCAAATGAGAAAAATATTTTTTATCTTTGAGTATCGTATGTGTTGTAGCACTATTGCAAGACACACGTCTCTATTGATTTTGGGTCCATCGATATTTTGTTGAATATTCATATTCTTCATAAAAACAAACAAAATATAATATAAGAAACATTGCAAATGTTTATTAAATATATAAATTATTCTTTATACGAGAAAATAAAATATACTTAAAACAATATAAAAATGTCAAAATAACATCAATTTTTCTAATGATTCTTAAAGAAATCTGCCACATCTAGGTGAGTTATATTATTAAGGTCATTAAATTTATCACCCTCGTAGGCATGATCAGTTTTAGTATTATAGTGAATATCTTTATCTTTTGCCTCCATTTCATCATTTTGGGATATAAAATTCGTCTCCATATGGTTTCCCTTCTTTTTAATGGATGCTTGGTAAAGTTTCACTAAATGCTCAGACGTACGACAGGTACGTGACTAATGCCCATTCATACCACATCCGTAGCATATATTCTCAACAGTCTTTGAAGGATTATCTTGACCATTTCTTTCTTGTCTTTCATTGTTATTCTTTTTCTGGTTGTTGGAATTATCATTGTTATGACCACCATGATAATAATTACTAATACGTCCTCGACCATGTCCCCCACTACGTCCACGACCACGGCTACGACCTCTATATTTTCTATTTTCATAATTATTGTGTACTGCTACATTCACTTCAGGGAATGGTGCAGAACCAATGGGACTAATTTCATGATTTTTCATCAACAGCTCATTATTTTGTTCAGCCACCAAAAGGCATGAAATCAATTTAGAATATATTTTAAAACTTTTTTCACAGTATTGCTGCTGCATGAGCACAATAGTAGCACAAAAAGTTAAAAATATTTTCTCTAACAAGTCCTCATCAGTTATGATTTCTCTACATAATTTTAGTTGAGAACTAATTTTGAAAAGTTTTGAATTGTATTCACTTACAGGTGCATCCAATTATAACGAGCTTTAGGAAGTATCACCGTTTTCTGATGGTCAAATCTTTTTTTCAAATTTTTCCACAACTCAAGAGGGTCTTTCATAGTGAGATATTTCACTTTTAATCCTTCATGTAGATGATGATAGATGAAAATCATTGCTTTTTCTTGTCTTGATTAGATGTTTCTTTTTCTGCTAATATAGTATTTCCTAGACCTTTAGCATCTAGGTGAATTTCTGCATCTAATACCCACGGCAAATAATTCTTGCCTGAGATGTCTAAGGCCGCAAATTCAAGTTTGGCAAGATTTGACATTATAATCACTTGAATCAAAAAATAAAAAAAATATTAGTAAAATAATAAATATTCTCAATCGTAAAATAATTCAATTATATATACCAAATTTGCTAAATAATAATATGCATGTCAAATATTGGCATAGAGAGGAATAGTCATAATAATAACTTAACACAAATTACATTAATTGAATCTTTTTTTTTAAATATGTATATATAGTTATCATTATTAGGTTTTAGTTGTAAAAATAAATGTGCAAATGTTACCTAAACCAAATATTTCATCTAGAAAATAAAATAAAAGAATTATGAAAATACGTATACCGTATATAGTTTAATGGGAGTTATACGGGCAAATTATATAAAGTCGAAATGACGTAAACTTTACTATGAACTCGTAGAAGCTAGTGCTGATAACGTGTTATGAAATAATAAAAGGAAAGAACAAGCTAAAGAGAAAATATCTATACAAAGAAGTAATACATTATAAGATAAACAAGAGAACTTTTTATTTCATTTATTGTGTATCTCTACAAGCCTTATACATGCTTCTATTTATAGACCTTCTAACATAATACAATCCCTTAAGTTACAAAGAATAAATAGAGGCTTAATTAATATATAAAACCCTCATAATTCCATTGGGAGTTGCTACAATGGAGGTTACAACTTTGAGCGTTATAGAATCCATAATAAAGTAATATTTATAACAGTTGAATAAATTTGAACATTTTTGTGTATTTGTATTGAGTTATATTTGTATTGTGTTTTTGTTGTGTGTAATCATGTATTGTCCAACACAGACAACCCTACTTTACTCCATGCCCAATTTTTTTTCTTTCTCATAAATTATTTTTAATTTAATACTATAAAAATATATTACAATTAATTCATTAATATAATCTATTTTAAATAATCTTATTATAAGTTCTGGTCATATCTGACCTTTGTGACACAATGCCTAGAACTACCTATAGTCACTCCTTAACTTATAAATAGAAGGATAATGCGCTCTATTGCATTCGAACCCTCATCCTCCTACCTTGGCAATGTTCATGCCAATTGAACTAAAACTCAATCAGCTTAGATAATTCTTTAATGTCTATATATATAGCAAAAGTTTAAAAGATAAAATAGTAATTGTAAAAAGAAAAATGAGAGGAGTAAAGAAAACATTTACCAAAAGTCATTATGATTTATTTTGCTTCCAATTTTATAAAAAAATTATTTTAGTTGTTTATTTAATTTTTTGTCTTTTTTAGTTCTTAAACTTACATTATTTGTCAAATTACTCTAAAATGATGAAAAAGTTAAAGTTTATTCACTTTACTAACGTTGAATACAAGTGGACTTCACATCAGCGATTAAGTATTTTTTAAAAATTATTTAAAAATATTAAATTATAAAATTATAAAAAAATTATATTTTTAAATTTTTAAAAAATAATAAATTGCTAACATGGCATACACGTGGATTGCCACATGAATACCACATAAGTAAAGTTAACAAACGTTAAGTTTTTTATCTATTATAGAGTGATTTAACAAACAACAAGTTTAAAGGTTAAAAGAGATGAAAATAAAATTATAGACTAAAATATTTTTTTTTAAATTGAAGGATCAAATAATTTATTTTATGTTGCGAATACTCCACCTTCATTTATAAAACATCAAAAAACATACCCTCCCCTGCTCCAAAAGAAAAAAATTTCAAAAGAAAAATAGTTAAAATGTTTTACAAGATTATTATTTTATTTATCCGAGATGATATTTTACAGCTCATTATAATTTATATCTTTACATTGTTGAGATAATTCATAGCATCCACCATTTCCAAGTATGCGCTGCATAAATGTGGCATGCGATTATTATGGAGGGGCTTTAGCTGTGGATTAATTATAAAATAGGGGTTTAAGTGCAAAATAGTGACAGTCCTAAACTATCTTTGTCTTTGGGCTATCCGGCTTATGTCTTTTTATTTTTAGGCTAGTTGGATTTTATTTAAGGCCCAAGATGGTGAACCCCAGTTTAATTTAAAAAACACTTGCGGTGAGCGTGGATCGAACACGCGACCTTCAGATCTTCAGTCTGACGCTCTCCCAACTGAGCTATCCCCGCATTTGTTTTCTTAACTTACATATATTATACTTATAAAATATAGAAACATTTACATAAAAGCAGAATATTGGAAGTGGCTGATCATAATGGAAAGCTTCTTACAATTGCGAAAAGTTGTGTTTTGTAATTTTATATAACATAATTATTTAATGTATTATGTTTTCAGAAAAAAAAAAAAAAAAAGAGAAAGAATATCATTTTGGAAGAAGATGCAACATCTATTTTGAAGCGCCTTATATAGTCGATCGACTATTCTAAGCAAAAAATTTCATGCACTGCAGGATCAGCAGGATTAGAAGGGAAGCCAATAATGTTGCTCATCAGATGGTGAAAGCAGGTTTCAACAGCGCAAATATCCAGTTTTGGGTTGAGGAAGTACCTGATCGGGTGGTACCTGGGGTTGAAGAGGACAGGAATTGGATGGATCAACCGGGCTGACTTTGAACAGTGAGAAACTGGAAGATGGGAGATGATAGATCTCACCCATAACATGTTCGCATGTCGTGTCTCAGGTGCTTTACGATCTCTAAAATGCTTTCAGATGAAAGGGAAAGAGATTTCGAGGGTTTAGCTGAATGGCGTTAGTATTCCAGGTTTGATGTGAGAGTCTTTGGGAAAGGGGGCCTCTCAAGTCTCAATGCTTTACGATCTCTAAAATGCTTTCAGATGAAAGGGAAAGAGATTTCGAGGGTTTAGCTGAATGGCGTTAGTATTCCAGGTTTTATGTCTTCAATGCTTTGGTTTTCCAAGGCTGATGATGCCTTCATCTCTCTCTGTCGGTTTGTGCTGCCCCCACGGCACTATATTGAACCTTTTTTTCTCTCTCTAATATATTTGAACCAAACTGGATTTTATTCCAAAAATGTATTATAGATAAATAAACTAATGGAAATGATTGACATGATGAAACAGAAAGGTGAATTCTTCTCCAAACAGGAGCATATTTATATATTTATATAGATATAGATTTACTCACCTGGGTCATCACAAATAGGAGCAGTGGAAGAGCCAAGATATTAATTTTGGGTTAAATTAAAATTAAAAATGCTATGTAACAATCAATTTAAATATATAAATAATTGATTAAAAAAATAGTATTACAACATGGCAATCGATTTAAACATATAAAAATATATTCAAAAGAAGCAGTATTCCAACAATTAAGACGAAATAGCTATCGTTTGACTCGGTTAACTATTTTTCATTTTATTTTCACAGAAATGCTCATTACTTCACGAGCTATCATTTGACATAATTTTAAACAAAGTGACCAAAGTTTTCTTCCTCCTCTTCAATTTAGCCGAAATTTACTATAACATTATCTAAATATTTTTGTTTCATTTTTACACTTCTAGGAAGTTAGAATCCGTCTCCTTATCATTTTCCATCCAAAAATATACATATTTCACTTAATTTTATAAAGCTTACAAGTTTCATCAAATATCTTTTGATGGCAACTTTTAATATACTTGATAAAAAAAACTATTGGTACATATATGTAAAACAAGTTTCAAATATTCAAAATCTATGAAAAGTTAAGAAAAACATACCTTATACTTCAAATTTGGAAAAAAAATGATAAAGAATTTTTTTTTTCTTCTTTTCTTGTTAAGCACCAATATGAAGAAGAAAGATGATAAAAGTCTCTCCATCTTTTATATATATATTACTTATAAAATATTATTATGTTAAGTTAACTATTAAATAAATATCAATTTATTATTTAACAAAAATATCATTCAAAAGTCATCATGAGTAATTTAGTTTCTTCAAGAAGATTTTCTCTTTATTTTTCTCTTTATTTTTCTCAAGAATAAATTTGTTAATATTATTTTTAATCCTATAAAAATATTGGAGGGCATACTTATATTTTTAGGAGGATTATAATATATATACAAAGGGGAAAATTGCAAAAATCTTAAACCTTGAGGAGCCTACTTATATTTTTGGGAGGGCCATAGTGTAAATTTACAAAGGACTAAATTGAAAAAAATTAAACTTTGGGGGGGCCATGGCCCCCCTGGGTCTCAACGTGGCTCTACCACTGAACAGGAGCATGAGATAAGTAGAAAGAGAGGAAGTTGGAGAGGTTTCAAGACTGGCGGTTGATGGTGGAAAAGTAATTTGAGAAGCATAAATAAGAGCAGTTGTCAGAGAAATTTTAAGGGCTGGTGTCGGAGAAGGTGATTGTTGGGTCGAACCTGAATTATGCAACAAATATGAATGAAATTCAGGAAAATTGGACACAAATATTTACTTGGAAAACCCCCCTCCGAAAAGGATAAAAAAACCATGGGTAAAGAAAACTTCACTAAAACTGTTAAAAATCAAACAAGGAAGTACAAGATGGAGAAACAAATACACCTAAACCCAAAATATAAAGATTCCCCAAAATTCTCACAAACTCTCTCTTGATTTGTTGCTGTTATTCTAAAATATCTAGGGTTGCTAAGAGGCCTATTTATAGGCTAAATTTTATGTACAAATATGACTAAAACATCACTAAAATAATCAAAGTTAGACTGGGAAAATATAACAGTTTAATTAGAAGAGAAACCTAGTTAAGTAAGGAATACATCGCCATGTTGTGATGTGGCATGTTGCCTCATCGAAACACCCTTCATCATGTTGTTGGGACGTGACGAATCTTCTCGTCGTGATAACGGTGTCATGTCGTCGAGGCGTTGGCTATGCCTCGTTCTGATGTCAATCTCGTTTTGTCTGAAATGCGAGGCACACTCCACAAATCTCCACCTTGACTCATATTTTCGAAAAGCCTTTTTTGCCGAGCCTCGCTAGGGGCATAATCTTTGTCAAATGCTTACCAAGTCTAAGCAATGTTCGAACTTGGAAATTGGAAGACTTTTTGTCATAATGTCTGCTGGATTGTTCTCTGTGTCGATTTTATGAATCTGAACATATTGAGTGATCACCTTTCGAACAAAGTGGTACTGAATATCTATGTGTTTTTTTTCTTTCGTGAGACATATGACACTTTGAGTATCACAATATACGACAATTTTTTTCATTTTTATCAACCAACTCCCCAAATAGACCTCTCAATCAAATTGCTTCTTTCACAGCTTCTATGATTGCCATGTGCTCAGCTTTGGTAGTCAATAGAACCGTAGTGGCTTGAAGGGTGGTTTTCCAACTAATAATGCAATTTTCGAAGGTGAATAACTTGTGAGAGATCTTCTTTTTTCTAGGTCTCCAGAATAATCTAAATTTACATAGCCAGTCGACTAGACCTTCTATACATCTTCCAAATTCCAAAAAAGTAATTAAAGTCCCTCTTAAATAACTTAGAATCCAATTAATAGTTTTCCAGTGTAATTTTGAGAGTTTGGCCATAAATCTATTTACTACACTAACAACATATGAAATATCGGAACGTGTACAAAACATTGCATACATTAGGCTTCCAATTGTACTAGAACAAGAAACTGAGGAAATTTCCAATTGTACTAGAACAAGAAACTGAGGAAATTTCTCTTTCTTTGTCTTCGGTTTGTGGTGAATCTGAAGTCGAAAGTCTGAAGTGGGCAACTAAGGGAGTACTAATTGGTTTAGAATCTTCCATACTAAATTGCTCAAGAATCCTTTCAATGTATTTCTGTTGTGACAGAAATATCTATTTTGAGTGTCGATCTCTCGAAATTTTCGTCTCTAAAATTTTATTAGTTGTACCAAGATCCTTCATCTCAAACTTAGAGTTAAACATGGTTTTAAATCATTCAATTTCAAATGAATCTTTAGCCGCAATTAACATATCATCAACATGAAGCAACAAATAAATAAATGATCCATCATTTAAACTTTATAGATAAACACAATTGTCGTACTTACTTCAAAAGAAACTAATACCTACATGAAGGAACTGAACTTTTTGTACCACTGCCGAGGAAACTGCTTCAAGCCGTATAATGATTTTGAATAAGACACGCATGGTCTTCCTTTCCTTCAATTCTAGCCTTCAAGTTGCTACATGTAAATGTCCTCATCCAAATCTCCGTGAAGGAATACAATTTTCACATCTAACTACTTTAACTCGAGATTGGTTGATACAACAAGAGCTAATAGTGTCGGAATGGACATATGCTTTACATCTAGAGAGAGAACATCATGAAAATCAACTCCCTCCACTTGATTGTAAGCCTTTGCGACCAACCTCGCCTACTTTATAAACTGGGAGGGTTTAGGAAAAAAATTATAGGCCCAAAAAAATGATATTGGACAAAAAATAAGACTCGCTTTCTAATTGGGACCGATCTCGGGTAGGATTTTTTTGGCCTAGGGTTGGCCCAAACTAGCCCTTACTTTCTTTTCAACTATTGTTTGTTGCCATTTTGTTGTTGTTTTGTTGCCATTGTGCTGTTGTTTTGTTGTCATTGTTTGGATATTGTATATCTCTTATTTTGTTGTTAATTTTGTTACTATTTTAGATGCATTTGCTTGCTAATTAGTTACAACTATCTTAATGTTATTTAAGTATAAAGACATTTTAAATATTTTTTTGATTTGTTAGAAAACATTTATTTTAATATTTTTATTATATTTATGTATTATATTTTTAAAATTTATTTTTATATAAAAAATAATCTAAAAATTAATATGGACAAACCGAATTCGAATTTAAATTTTTAATTTAAATCGAATTTAGACAAAATTTTAAAATTTTTGAGTGGAAAAAACCCGCGACCTAAAAAACGGGTCTCAAAAATGCGTTCTAGACGAAAGTGAAATTGGGTTAGACGAATAATTCAAAATCGTTGGGTCTAGTTAGTGCATTGATTTTCGATCTCTAAAGGCTTAATACCTCCAAAAAGTCTAATTAAACCCGTAAACGAATTAGGCTCAAGTTGGATTTCGATTATAAGATTTTTGTTTTCTTTTGTAGTTTGAATAAACGTAACTTATTACATAAGTGAATAATAAAAATATTTTCTTTAAATATAATTACAAAAATATAAAAAAAATATTTTTACTTTTAATATTTAATTAAAAAAAAGGAGATTTAGACCAGCTGTAGATAAGTCTGCCATTGATCAATAACATAAAGGCACTAAATAAGGAAAATAAAAAAGCAAAGGACAAAAAAAATGTGCCAGCGTTTAATGAAGCATGGAAATAAAAAGAAAATTTTACTTTCAATATCGATGACCCTTTCCCTCCCAATAAATCCATCAATATCTCACACTTAAATCTCTCCTCTCCCACCCATTTTTAACCATATCCCCCTCCCTTTCTCTTTCTCTCACACATCTAACCACACCCTTATTTTCAGGCGTTTCTTCTCAATATATATACCCAAATAGCAATTCATCATCCCTTAGATTTTGTTCTAAAAATAATCTCATATTAGGGTTTTCAACATTTTCAAAGCAGCAACAACAACAACAACTTCCCATTTTGGCATATCAGGATATTTAGGGTTTACACAAGACCCAAGAAGTAATATGGGACGTGTTAAGCTGGAGATTAAGAGAATAGAAAACAACACCAATCGTCAGGTTACCTTCTCCAAGCGTAGGAATGGGTTGATTAAGAAAGCTTATGAACTTTCCATCCTATGTGACATTGATATTGCTCTTATCATGTTCTCTCCTTCCGGTCGGATTAGCCATTTTTCTGGCAGGAGAAGGTGCCACCATTTATTTCCTTACCAACATTTTTTGTAATGAACATTTTTTACATCTCATATTTATATACAAATATGTTTGAGATATGAATGCTTTAAGAACAATAACATTGATTTTTAGGGTTGAAAACAATCCAAGTCTACGTTAGGGCTACGTGCATGCAATAAAGAATTCATGCATGCAGGTGCTCATTAGCTTCGTTTTCACAAAACTTTTAAAATGTTAAAGTAAGCTTTTAACCAACAGTATTGTTATTATCTGAATTTGAAGTTTTAAATATATTTTAGCTCATGTTGCTTATTATCTTTCGTCTTTTTCATTTTATTTTTTGAACTATAAGCACGCATTTATTTAACCTTTTTTTTTCTATAAAAAACCAGGATCGAGGATGTCTTTATGCGTTACATTAATCTCCCTGATCGAGAAAGAGAGCAGTAACGCTTTTTAACCCTTTCATAATGTTAAATATTATTTTGCAGCTTATTTATATTTCATTTAACATGTTGATTTGGTAACATCTCAATTAATTTATCTGTTGCAGTGCTCTAATTTTCCCTGAACAAATCAGACATCCGTATGTCCTTAAACCCTTTTTTTGTTTTGTTTAATTTCTCCTTAAAACTTGGAATTCATATGTTAAAGCTAATGTTCTTTATTCTTATTTTTGATGTTGCAGTGATATCCAAAACAAAGAGGTAAGAAAATGGCACGGTTATCATAATTTTCTTTTTCATGAAAAATGAAAATTAATAAATCTCAATTCACTGAATCCTGCATTTTATGCAGTATATGCTAAGGATTCTCCAGCAGCTAAGAAGTGAAAATGATATTGCTCTTCAACTTGCCAAGTTTGTCCCCTTCTTCGCTCTCTATATTTCCAGTTAAACTTTTTTTTTTTTTTCATTTGCGTAATATTTTAATTAAAATAGCTTATGGAGAGTTTTTGTCTCTTCTTTTTCATGGAATTTTGCTGAAAACAGTCCAACATCTTTTAACTCTGATTTTAAGGTATCATAAACATTTCTGTCTCTCATAAACCTTGGTGTGTGTTTTCTTCTATGTTTCTTTTTATTTTTTAATTTTGTGTATTGTTTGTTATTGTTTTTATTACAGGAAATCCAACAGGAAATTGTAAGGTTACAACAACAACTTCAAATGGCCGAGGATCAGTTAAGGTATATATTAATGACCTGCAACTAAAAATAAAATAATATCATTCCGACCCAAACAGGGCATATGAATAAATACATTTATAATTATATCAATAAAAAATAAAATCGAAAAAAGTTTACATTTGAATTTTAAAGTTGAGGCTAATTAATTTATGGAATCTTCAAAAACAGGGCATATGAACCTGATCCTTTTAGGTTCACATCCATGGCGGAACTAGAATCCTGTGAGAAACATCTTGTCGAAACATTAGCAAATGTTGTGCAAAGAAAGGTCGGAATCTATTATTATTACTATTATAAGATCTTCAAAACTTTACTGCATCAATAAAATAATAAATAAAATAATAATGTTTCGAGAAATAAAATTAATATTATATATTTATCCATATTTAATATAATCTCTAATTCAATTTAAAAACAAATACTACTAATGGCTTTTTTCCCAGACATTCAAGGTTTTTTAATAATTTGAATTACTTATTTTTAAATGGTTTAACTAAAATAATATTGAATTAGAGAAATATATTAAATAAATTGAATTAGAAAATATATTAAATATTAATGAATGTACAATATTAATGAATGTACAATATTAATTTATCTCTTAAAAATTTAATAAGATGTTATTATTTTATTAATGCTTAAAAACTAAAATATTTAGGATCATCCTAATACAATTATTTCCTTATTATACCTTTTTTCTTTTTTAAGAAAAATTTAAATTTCGATGCCTTTGGTTTACAGGAATATATATTGAGCAACCATTTATCCTCTTATGATCCATCTCCTATACAGGTAATAAATATATATATATATATTATTTTGCAATAAAACAAATCAATGGTAACCTCGGCAACTTCAAAACTTTTCGGATTTGAAATCAACCTATTGAAAACTATGAATTTTTTTTTTTGTTTTGTTTTGTTTGGATTGGTGCAGCAAGGATTGCCTCCATCTTTCGAGAATGAGGTTGTCAATTGGCTGCCTGATAATGGTCAAAACCAATCCCAAATCTTTGATGCGTCAGCATCTCTAAATCCTCTCAGGTACTCGCCATTTTCAGTTCCAAAACTTAATCCTGCAAAAAAAAATTACTAAAAAAAATTTCGACCTCAATAATCTTTCATGAAAAAGAATGTTGATATTAAAATTCGAATTTTATATTTATTACTGGCTAACTTTTAAGAGTAATTGGATGATAAGAATAAGTTGTTCATACAATTTAGGGATCTTTCATCCACGGTCTACGATCCATTGTTGCAAGGAAGCATGTCAAATGTGGATCCTCACAACATAGGAGATCAATGCCACGTCTCAAATCCGAATACTGAAAATTTCGCACCATGGCCTCAGTCATTTGCTTCAACTGGGCTTCAGTCTAACTCCATGCCACCAACCTTGTATTCCCACGTTCAGGTTTTTTTTTTCCCTTCTAATTGCTAAGTTTTCCATAGTTTTTCTCTTTAATATATAAAAGGGTTTAATAATGTAATCATATGTGTTGGAAATAGCAGCATGGAATGGTGGATCATCAGGAAATGGCAGAAATGGTACCGAGTGATCAGCAAATGGAAATTCCTGGGAACTATAATTCACATGGTCAGATGGCAGACAATGAAGGTTCAAACTATGAGAACAGAGTTCATGAACACAATGGGCAATGACGTTGCAAGATTATTCAAAAACAACTTCAACTTCACCTTCACCTTCAATTGCTGTTGTAATATTCAAAAACCTAGGCCATGCTTCCTTGGGATAGAAGCACCCTAGTATAATTGTACCATGCCACACACCATTTTTTTTTCTAATCTATTTTGCAATACATTTTCTAGATATATAATTGAAAAAAAAAAGAAAAAGAGAATATCATTCATTAACATATGGTTTTGTTTCAACTGCATATTTATTAGTAGTACTTTTTCGTCTTAGTTTTTCAATTTTACTGCCAATGTGTGAGAGGTAATTGTAATACAATTATTAATATATCGAGGTTGTCAAATTTGGATACATGTACCTATCTAAACATTTCTACATATCTTAAAAGGGATAAATAGAAAAAAATACACATGGGTTTTCTTTTCTTTTCTTTTCTTTTTTTCTCAACCAAGAAGGCAGACTCAGCACATTACAATAAGCACTGAAGCTAATCATCCAGTACATCAAGAAAACCCCAACTCCATAACTTGATCCTCTGACCAAGTTCAGTTTTCATTGTTCAATACAGAAACTGCTTATTTGCCCTTTTCCAATTACACTTTTATGGCTTAAACGCCTCAAAAGACAAGAAAAATTGCTTTTACTAATTGTTTATTATAATTTATATTAGTGACATATTGTGCACAAACGCAGTGAACTAATACTTTTTTAGAACATAAAAGATTTAATATCTAAATTTCTAAACCACTTCCATCCTCATCTTTTCCTTGAGAGCCTGCATGACCTCACATAATGGCCTATGAAACACATTCAATCCCCACGTCATCTCTGCTACTAAGTTCTCCGGGGTATCTGCGACTCTGTTCCCTTCTCTACACATTTGCACCATCCTCATAACCTAACCCTACTGTCTCAACCCTAAAATCATCCGGGTTAACACACATGAGGCCCATCAGTCGTTCGATTACACAACTGCTGCACCACTATTTTACTATCCATTTCTAGAATAACATGTCGACATCCAAGTAACTAGGCTTGCACCAGTCCGTCATAAGTGCCCCACAACCCCGCTTCCATCATCGAACAGGATCCAATATTTTGCCCCAACCCAATCAACCAAAAAGACATTATGATCACAGTAACTTTTACATTTAATTTTTAAACCAAAATAAAAGTTACTTTTTTAATAACGAAAGTAACTTTTTATGTTCGTTGTAAATTCATTGATGAATGTTGATATAACTCGCAAAAGTTACAAAAATTTATTTTTTCTATAACCCGTGTTTTTATTTTTTTATTTTTTATGTTTTTGTAAGACCTACAATAAAAATCTAAATATAATATAATAATTAAATTAAGCCAATTATTTTATATAAACATAATTAAATATAGTCCAACATAATCAAAAACATAATCCAAATATAAATACATAGTAACAATAAAAAAGAAGAAGCCCAACTTGCATATCCATGGCTTTGTTTATAGTCTCCCTCATGGCCTCTTTCATCCAGGAGCTTCTCCTATTCTTGCTTCAACAATGAATTTTCATGTCGCTCTTGTATAGCTTGCAAATTGGCGCAACTCCATTAACACTGGCAAAGAAAAATGTTCAACCAATCAATTTTATGTATAGCACCAACCTTTGTCATTGTTTATAAAAGCAATATCAGAGGAATAAATCCAAAGTTAACAGTAGCAAGAAAGTTTATGAAACCAAGAGAATGTCAACATCTAAAAATCACAAAATATAGTTTATAAAACACAAAATTAAGAAAGGTTC
Organism: Gossypium hirsutum; assembly: GCF_007990345.1. Taxonomy (NCBI): domain Eukaryota; kingdom Viridiplantae; phylum Streptophyta; class Magnoliopsida; order Malvales; family Malvaceae; genus Gossypium; species Gossypium hirsutum. The sequence goes on from NC_053425.1 coordinate 15,897,671, forward strand.
GAAGCAGACGTAACACCACAAGAAACATGTACCTCTGGATTCTAACAATGAACAAAAGCTTAACTCCTGGATCGACATAGAAACCTCCTTTCCACTTTGCCTCCCGCTTCAATTGAATCAACTCTTTTTAAATATCCTACTAAATAGCCCATGCATCCTATTGGAAGCAAAAGGTAAAATTTTCAAATGACTCATAATCAAAGAAAACAAGATTGGACAATGATTATTCAAGGATCATTACATTTGTAGGAAGGGTTTTCTCAAAGAGATTCTTTGATGGTGGTGACCATGATAGGACCGGATAACCTATACAACAACTTATGAGTTCCAATAACAAGAATGATTTCAACAGTTATAGGGATAAAATATCCTTCTGAAGTTCTTATTAATCCAAAGCAGTAAGTCTAAGCAGTTCTGACCTTATTCTGTTCAAGGTCCCTGCATTTAACTTGCTTATCATCACAAGCAGAGAACATATGTTCGTGTTTACTACTGACAGTGAGTTCTGTGAATAGAATATAAATATCGAATTATTTGGAATCCATGATTGAAAATCATCCACAGCATGGTTAACCCGTAAAAACTATTCACACCTTAGAAATTTCTCAAAACAAACCTCGTACCTGATCAATGTGTCCAGTCAGTGTAAGCTTTAGCCTTCCCCTTTCTACATCCCATATCTAGCATGCCAAAATCAAGACGACAAAAAGACAATAGTCATTCTCAAAAAGTAATGAATGGATTTTCAAATAAGCATCCATTTTATAAACTCACTCTTAGGTTTTGGAGACATACAAAAATAAAACATACTTGAAAAATATAAAATTAATAGAAAGTGATAATTTCATATCTTTAATAAAAATAAAAAGGGAGTTTAAAATTAAAAACTAAATTTAAAATTAAAACAAAATAAAAGGAGATTGTAAAATAAAATAAAAAAATTAATAGGGAAAAATTTTAGCCAAAGGTAAAATCATTGTTTGATTCATAGATTCAATCCTTGACGCAATGATAACTTCAATGCTTTTAATAAATTAGCTCTAGTTTCTGACTCAACACTGGACAACTAATTTCTACTTACTTGTTCGGTAACCAAGAGACAACTCATTTAAAATTACTTCACTAATGTAACGACCCAGTTTCTAATGGTGTCGAAAAATATGGTTTTGAGACCTCATTTCTATAAATTGAGACGGTAAATATTAAATAGTGATATTTATGAAGTTATATTATTTTCGAATTGAAAAATGATTAAGTAATTTAGTTGAAATTGTGAGAAACTGAAGCTTAGGGACTAGATTATTAAAGTTTAATTGCTATAGATTTTTAATTAGATTAAGGCTTGGGGACTTAAATAGTAATTATCCAAAAGACTAAAATGAAAAGAGAACAAATTAAAATGGATATTGGTGGATGATGATGATGTAATATGTCATTAGCTTAATTAATTAAATAGTTATGTTTAATTAATCATAATTAATTTAATTAATTAAATTTAGTTAACAAATAAATTAAGTATATACATTTTTAGCGGAAAAATATGATAGGAATCATCTTATTCAACCCCTTACGTCGTCTACCATTGAACAAACCTGCAAATTTCACATTTCACATGTTTTATGCTACCCGATAAACATCATAAAAGAACTCAAAATACTGGTACGCTTCACATCAGAGGCTCATTTGAGCTAATCACGTACAGAGGTTTCAGGTTACCCATCAGGGCTAAACTTTTATCGACACAATAAAGCCTAGCCCAGGTTGTATATACATGCAAGGTTACAAATCCAAGCTAAACCTTTAAAATGACATCAAATTACCAGTTCAAGCTAAACTTGTGCTACATGTATCTTTGAGTCCGCAACAAATGTCGGATCTCTAAATCATCAAGAAATAACATGAAACCATGTGTATACGTCTATAAAGTTCAACGGGACACTTTTTATAACAACTCATTTTTAGTGGTGTCAGAAACAGTGATTTCAGGACCACAATTCCGACAAGGGAGTAAATATTTTAATATTTATTTAATGTCTATAGGGTTGTTTTAAGGTAGTATTAGATTTTCATTAAGAAATTTTTGATGTTTAAATGGTTAATTAGGTAAAAGGACTAAATTGAAAAAGGTGAAAAAGTTGAGTTCTATTAGTTAAGTGGATTAAAAAGCTTTAATAAGATGAATTAATGGATTTATATGGTAAATATACCACATTTAAGATAGTGAATTGTGATGGACAGGTTTTTGTGTGATTTTACTAGTTTTTAAAGGCTAGTTTAGTAATTTAATAATTAATGTTATGTTAACAAAACAAGAGTGAAAATTTGGTCATCATCTTCCCTATTTTTGCTTAGAAAAAAAATCGAATAGCCATTAAAAGAGGGGAGAAAGCTTCAATTTTGAATTTTCCTCATGCATGGTATGTATTTGAGCCCCATTTTTATTGATTTTTATGTTTTTGAGCTCGTTTTAGCTTAATTGGTTGTCACGTAAAGTTCTTTTGTTAGTGATTTTTGACAAATTTAGGGTTAAAGATTAATTTGCTAAATGTGTAAGATTCTTTGGAATTTATGTGAAATTTTGGGTAAATATAGGCTAATTAGGTACCCTAGAAGAATCGGTTACCACATGTTCTCTAAGAAAAATAGTGAATTTGCAAGTTATGGTTATAAGGACTAAGTTGTGGAAAAATTAAAATAGAAGGGGTAATTTTGTAATTTCATGATTATATGAATTATATATTGAATTGAATAATTTGGTTATTTGAAGTACTTAATTGAATTAAATTATCTATTTAGATCAAGATAAACCACAACCGAACTTAAATCGAGGAAAGGTAAAAGCTTTGGATTAGTCTCCAACTCTACTTTTGTGACTATAGTTATTGAGGTAAGTTCGTATGAATTATAATATTATTAATAATAGTTTGACTGATTATCTGTTATATTATATTAGTATAAATTGAATTGAATATATAAATAGATTGACATTTTGAGTAACTGACGGATAAATAATCCCGTTTGAACATTAAGAATTCTTAGGATACGAATGACATGTCATTAGGGATTTCATGTTTCAAGTGTTGGTTTTGAATGTCCTACTGATGGCTGAGGTCCTGCATTTGTTACAGATTCTCCACAGTTCGTGTGAGCAGGCCCATTTCACAACTCATGTAAGTATTATTGAAAAGGAAATGTTACAGTTATATGGAAAGGCATACTATGTGTGAGCATTCCCGAGCATCCATCGTAATTCTAGATGGTTCAACGAGTAAGTAAAGATAAATGGTAAGGCATGTATTCAAATGGATAATTGTTCATAATCTTATGAAATGTAAATTTGATGAATGTAAATGAATTGAAGGGAACTAAATGATTATGTGATGAATGGTATGTACATGGAAATTTACTTATGATATAGTTGCACATATATGGATTATATATGAACTTGCTAACTTGTGAGTTTGATGGTGTATATAGGAGTTTATTTAGCTTATGAGCATGGTAATGATATTATGCGTATTATATAAGTTGAGCTTAAGAAGGGTAAGTTATGTTTGAATTTATACGGGCTTACTAAGCATTAGTTATTTACGTAGTTATTTTCCTTCGTTTCGTAGATTATCGAAAGCTCGAACGGTTGGAAGCTTGTTGGAGTTCTATCACACTATCCAACAAATATTTTTGAGTTATTTTGGCCAAGATTATAAATGGCATGTATAGGACTTTATATAACGATAGTTCTTGAATGTGTTAATGATAAATTTGGTATGAATATGCCTTTGGAGTATATATTTTGTTTGATGGATTTATAGTGTTTTGGCAAATTTATGTTCTTTGGTCACTTTTAAGCACTTTGTAATATATGGTCATTTTGGTATGTTTATTATGAAAAATTAATTATTTATAATTGATGTCATTAGGTAGCTAAATTAAGTATGTTTTATGCTTGAGATGTGGCATTAGAGCCTTGTTTTGATTGAAATTGTTTTGGTATAAATATGGTGCCTTTGAATGGCATATTGGTTAGGTGAAATAGGTTGATTGAATTGGTATGTTTATATGTGTTTGAAAGATGTTTAGGTCTATTGAATGTATGCACAAATAGAGTGGATGATTGGGCAAGTTTTGGTCTTAAAATGGCTTGTTTATAAGGTCAAATTATGAGCACGCGACCTGGGACACGGGTTGTCACACGGCACATACGACCGTGTCATTTTTTATTTCAGGTATGAGTATCACACGTTTGTGTATATCAAGTCAGTGAGTTACACGGTCTAGCACACGGCTTGCGACACGACCGTATGACACAAGTCAGAGAGTTATACGTTCTGGCACATGGTCTACAACGCGGCCATGCGACCTTACTCAATGAGTTACACGGTTTAAGGCACGGGCTGGGGACATGGCCATGTGTCCTATTGTTTGAATACCACACGGTCTGGACTATGTCTGTAACACCCCTCACCCATATTCAAAGCCGAAATAGGGTTACGGAGCATTACCGAACTTTTAACGCAAATAAACATTCATTTCACATATTTTTTTCAATTTCGTATAATCATCATACAACATCATTCAGATCGTCCCTAAAACGAGCCTACGATGCCCAAAACATGCTTTAGGAGTAGTTCGGGACTAAACTGATAGCTCAAGAAATTTTTACAAAACTTAGAAAAATTTTCAAACTACAGGGGACACACGCCTGTGTGTCTCACACGACCAACGAAACACCCATCTCACAAGCCGTGTGGACATTCGAAATGAGAGCACATGGCAGTGTCCCAACCTGTGTCCAACCCCGTGTAACTCCCTGACTTGGGTCACACGGCCAACACACACATCTGTGTGACTAGCCCGTGTGCCATAGAAATGGCCACACACGCCTGTGTGCTAGGTCATGTGCTAGGCCGTGCCAAACCTGTAAGGTATACTGACTTATGCCACACGACCAAGTCACACGCATGTGTGCTTGGCCATATAGGGCACACTGATATGATTTAATTCAACACCAGGAGACACACGGATGTGCAACCCAACCGTGTGTCACATACAGCTGAGACACACTCCCGTGTCTCTACCCGTTTAGACAAAAATAGGCTATTTACCAAGCCATTTTGCCACCCAATTTGCATATGCCTGCACCAAACCAAATGGCATAAAAATAGGCTTTCTATTAACTTCATTCAAACATACTTCATACCATTTCAATCCCAACCAATATTAAACATATCAATACCACAATATGCCATTCAATATCATACCAAAACTCATAATCTCAAATTATCAATGTGAACACTTCCAATTTTGCATTATTTAGCTTAATATCACAAACAGACCAAATTCAATTCTCAACCATTTAGTATCCCTAATTACCAAATACCAACAAGCATAACATATCCACCATTAAACACATAACTAAAGCCATATGCACATATGTATACACAACCAAACCAACCAAATTAAACCAACTCTCATGGCTATATACAAAACCAAAACCAAAACATTAACATTTACAAGCCATTTCAATGACTAAATTCATTACCAAACTATATATCAAAATGACCAAACTTCTATACATGCCATATACTCAAAATACTTAAGTTCAAAAGTACCAAAGTGATAGTAAGATAGTGTGATGAAGTCTCCGAAGATTCCTGAATCCTAGCTAGCTTTGATTTCACTATAAAACAGGGAAAAATAAACAATGTAAGTTATAAAGCTTAGTAAGTTCATACAGCAATAAACTTAACTTACCAAATATGCACAATTTAAGCAATTTATACATATCATAACATATCTCATTTTAAACCATCAACCTACTAAAATTTTCATTCACAAGGTTAGATATACATTCATAATTTTCTTCGATTCATGCCTGTATGGTTTATGTAAATACCTGTGCCACCTCGTATCAAATACACACTCATCCACATCATTCATTTACCCATTGAATTATTCAGAATACTATCGGATACTTTGGAATCTCGTACCCTAAGTGTTACATATATAGCTAAATCTATCTCAATCCCGTATCACATATAATGCTTGCACTAGAGCTATCAATGGGTCTCTTCGTACAAGCTGACGGTCATGACGAAGCTACACGGTGCTGCTCACACAATCTAACGAGTATCCGCAACACATGCTGGATAACTCAGCCACCGGTAAGACATACGGACCAGCACCCAAATCACATAACCCCTAATGACATGTCATTCGTGTCCTAATCTATTCCTAGGGTTCAACCGGGATTTCTCACTTGCCGAATCATCGTCGAACATGTCCGTAGAGTCGTACTCACAATTTATGCAATATCAAAGTATTGAAAATACAATTTTAACAAAGCTTATTACATAAGAACTTACCTCGAATGTAAAAACGATGAAACGAGTCGATTAGTCCAATGCTTTGTTCTTTCCCAATCTAAATTCGTATTTCACTTTTCTTGATCTAAATGTAACCAAAATCAACTTATTTAATTATCACTTTATTCAATTTAGTCCAAAATACACATTAAGGTAATTTTACATTTTTGCCCCTAACATTTCAAAATTTTTACAATTTAGTCCTTATCTCATATAATTACAAATTCATGCAATCCAACCAGAATCCATGCTAGCCGAATTTCAATTAGGTCCCTAGCAGTCCATATTTTTCATTTATCAATTTAACCACAAAATATCAACATTTCACAATTCAATCCCTAATTGAATATTTTACCAAAAATCACTTAACAAATGTTGTTTATATAACAAAAAGTCAAAAACCATACATTTTCTATCATCAAACATCAAAATAAATCTATATTCATCAATGGTAAAACCCTAAACCTTTAAAATTTTTGCAAATTAGTCGCTGGGTTAACTAGATTAAGCTGCAACGATTTCAAAAACATAGAAATCATTAAAAACGGGACAAAAATGAACTTACATGCTCAAGGAAACTAGGGCAAATGTTTCAAGCTCTTTAATAGTGTTTCAAACCCTTAATTTCGGTGGTGGAAGCTAATTTGAGAAGATGATACAATGTTTTTATTATTTTACTTAAGTTATTTTGTAAATTACTATTTTATCCTTTAATAAAAACATTATAAATCATTTACTTTATGTCTATAATTGTCCCCTCATGCTATTAATGGTCTAATTACAACATGAACCTTTCAAAATTTTAATTTCATATCTATTAAACCCCTTTAGCATATAGAACTCAAGTTTTACACTTTACGCGATTTAGTCCTTTTTATCAAATTAAACACTCAAACGATAAAATTTCTTAACGAAATTTTCACACAATTACGTTATCATGCTGTAAACATTAAAATAATAATAAAATAATTATTTCATCTTCAGATTTGTGGTCCCAAAACCACAGTTTTGATTTGACTAAAAACGGGCTCTTACAACTCTCCTCCTTAGGGATTTTCGTCCCCGAAAATCTTACCAGAAAAGATGTTAGGGTACTGTTTTCTCATAGCTTCCTCAGGTTCCCACGTATCTTCTTCGATTCCGTGACGTTGCCACAAAACTTTCACCAAAGCTATGCTTTTATTTCTCAATTCTTTAACCTCTTGAGCTAAAATTCTGATCGATTCTTTGTTGTACGACATATTAGGTTGAATTTCAATCTCTGACGGAGAAATTACGTGTGATGAATCTGATCTATATCTATGTAACACCGACACATGAAACACATCGTAAATCTTTTCTAACTCTGACAGCAAAGCTAACCAATATGCTACCGGCCTTATTCTTTCAATAATCTTATACGGCCTGATAAATTGGAGACTCAATTTGCCTTTTCAACCAAATCAAAGAATTTTATTCCAGGGGATACTGTCAGAAATACTTTGTCACCGAACTGAAATCCAATGTCTTTTTGTTTTAAATTCGCGTACGATTTCTATCGATCTGAAGATGCTTTCAAATTGTCGCGAATTACTTTCACTTTATCTTCAGTCTCTCGGATCAAATCAACCCCGTGAATCTTTTTCTCACTAAGTTCAGTCCAGTTTAACGGAGTTCGGCATTTACGACCATATAACGCTTCATACAGTGTCATCTTCATGCTCGATTGAAAACTATTATTATATGCGAATTCAACCAACGAAAAATATATCCCCCAATTGCCTTTAAATTCTAAAATACAACAACGAAGCATATCTTCGAGAATCTGAATTATTCTCTCAGACTGACCATCAGTTTGCGGATGAAATGAGATACTAAAATTCAACCTCATACCTAGAGCTTATTGCAATTTCTTCCAAAATCGCAACGTAAACCTCGAATCTCTATCCGAGATAATAGAAATTGGTACGTACCCCTTACAATCTAACGATCTCTGAAATGTACAACTGTAATAGCCCAAAATTGGGTCTAGTTGGAACAGAGGTTTCGGGACCACAAAATCTGAGATAAAAATAATTATTTTATGATTATTTTGAGGTCTATTATATGATTGCATGATTGTGTGAAAATTTCGTGAAGAAATTCTATGCATAAAGTGCTAAATTTGAAGTTAAGGACTAAATTGAATAAGTTATAAAACTTGCATTCTAGAAGTTTCTAGTATGGAATTGCTTTGAAATATTAATTAGGAGGACTTAAATAGCAATTTGACCAATTTATAAGTGATGGAAAAAAATTGGACATGGATGGAATTTTTGAAAGTTTAGTAAGGAAGGGCATTTTGGTCATTTGGTAATTAAAAGAAATAAAAAGGGAAAATAAAGCCAAAATTTACTCATATTTTTCATGGAGGACGAAATTAGCATGGGGGAAACCATGGCTAGGGTTTTCAAGCTTTCCAAGCTCAATAGTAAGTCCATTCTAACCCCGTTTTTCAAGTTCTTTACGTTTTTAGAATCCTGGTAATTTGATTAAGCTTATTCTAGCAATAATTTAAGCTAGGGTTCATATTTGGAAAAATACCCATAGGTGAAATGTGTTTATTTTGCTATTTTATGATAGAATATGAGGTTTTAAGTTATGTTAGACAACTTGTGCTACTCGGTTTTGAGTGAAAACGAGTAAAATGGCTCAATCGGTAAAAATACCTAATAGTCATAAGTATATGTTAGAGTGAGAATTTGATGTTGCCATAGAAGGTAAAAGTGATCAGCATGTCATAAAACATAAGAATAAGGGATGAAGTTTAATTCCTGAGCCTAGGGGCAAAAGTGTAAATATGCAAAAGTTTAGGGGCAAAATTGTAATTTTTCCAAAGTTTGAGTTAAAGACTTTTTTGAATAGTACATTAATTAAATAAGTAAAATATGATGTCTTAGATCTAGGAAAATGAGATTTGAACCTAGAATGAGAGAAAAATCGAAAATTGGGAAAGTTGGTAAAATGATCGTTTTAGTATCGAGGTAAGTTCATATGTATAATAAGCATTAATTTATGCATGTTTCAATGTAAAATTGATATATTTATTATAATTTTCGAGGTGTTGAAAGTATGTAAGTTGGTATGATAATAATACAACAATAATGTTGTAATTTATATTTGAAAGTTAAATTTAGTGAATTAATTGAATTATGTTAAATTAAATGATTATGATGCCAAGTTTATGAATTGATTTAAAAATATGTATATGGTACATGAAGTGCATTGAATTATCATACATAAATGTGATTTCTATGGTTATGGATATTATGGGAAATTGTAAGTTCATATGATTTTTAATAAGGCAATGTGTAATTTAATGTTACTGCCTTGATATTAAATGAGATGTAAGTTTATATGTAAGTAATACATCAATATTATTTGTATTATGATATTTTATAATAATATTGGAAATATGTTTGTGGATAATTACTTGATTGGTGAAATTGTTGGAAAAGAGAGAGAAATCCCGGTTGAACTTTCAGAAAGATTGGATGATACAGATAGTATGTAGCTAGGTCACATGTATGGTGCTGAGTGCACATCATGTGTACAAGAGAGCTACAAGACATTATGATGTAGCTAGGTCGCATGGGTGATACTATGTGTACACCATGTAGACAAGAGAGCTACGGGATATATGTAGCTCGGTCGCATGCGTGGCTCCAGGTGAAGGACACCATGTAGACAAGAGAGCTACGAGATAAATTGGCTAGGTCACATGAGTGGTACTGAGTGTTCACCATGTGTACAAGAGAGCCGAACTCTATGATGGGTGGAGCTATGTGCTGAAACCACCAAGTATCGAGGATTGATCCGAAGTGTTCAACGGGAGACTCTCTATGTATTGCTTTGTGAGTTTTGTGATGAATAAGTGCATGAACTTGGTTATGTGAATGATGTGTTCATTAAGTGACCAAGATGTGGTAAGGTTATAAACAAGTAAGTTATACACGAGGATGATTTTATGGTGACCTTGTGATCATGGGCCTATACTTGTGATGTATGAAATGTGGTGAAAATGATTTGTGATATGTATGTTAAAATGAGGTTAATACAAAGAAAGTGTGAAAGAGTGAATTATCAATAAAACTGTTTTGGACAGTAGCAGTGACGTGATTTTGAAAAATCATCAAAAATAGTAAAAATTGAATAAGAGACTGAATGAGATATTAAATTAAAGCTTAATGAGTCTATTTTCATATAAAAGAAACAGAGCAAGAAAAGGAGTTCTATATATTGATATATTTATATTTTTGTGAGACTGGTTCAGAATGATTACGTGATCCCCTGTTCTGACTTTGGACAATCACAAAAATTTGGATAAAAATAATTAGAGGCTTAAAATTATATTTTTAAAATCCCTAATGAGTCTATTTTCAATATAAATCAACAAGAACATTATCTGATTTCTGTATTCTGAGATAATTAATTTTTAGTGAAGAGAGTTCAGAACTGTCAGAATATGAAACAGGGGAAATTTTAATGAATAAACTGTACTAATTGGCTAAACTAAAAATTATGAAAATTTTATGGTGAAAAGATATGTGAGTCTAGTTTCAGGGGAAATTTACAGATCTTAATTTGGATCTCTGTAGCTCGAATTATAAATAAGTAAGTGACTATGACTTGTGTGGACAGTTTGATGTGAGCATTTATTAGTAAATTGTGAAATCGTACTTACAAGAATGTTATATACATTAAGGATGTGGAATGGAGAGGAGGAGGAGGAAAATAAATATATGTGGAATACATGGAAACTATGGTATATGAAATATTGATATAATGAAATAAATTATATGTGTTTATAAGAAAACGGAAAGAGAATGATATGTATCATGACATGTATATATATATATGACTAGTCTCAATGTAATGCTTGTAGGGTATGGAGTTGAATTAAAATGTTTTAGGCAAACATGTTATTTGCGCATCTGAATTTTGGTATTTTATAAAGATATGATCTAGTTTTAAATATGAATACTTGATGATTAAGCTAAAGATATTTGGTAAGATGATAATCTTGGTATAAATGTATAAGTGGTACTATAATAAACAAGGTAAAATGAGTATGAGAGACACATGTATGATGATATACAAATGCTATATTTGTGGTTTAATTGAGAATATTTAATCATAAAATGAATACCATGTTATATGCTTTTGATGTTGTATAAGTGTGTAAGAGATTAAGGTTGACCAAAGCTTGGAAAATAGCCTAGGTATATTCCACACAGGCAGAGACACGACCATGTGTCTCAGCCGTGTATGGAACATGACTTTGGGACACGGGCGTGTGGAGCCTTAAAGCATGAAATTTCTAAGATTTTCGTAAGTTCTCGGTTTAGTCCCAAACCATTTCTAAAGTATGTTTTGGGCTTCGTAGACTCAAATAAGGGACTATGTGTAAGTGAATGAACGTTTTGAAATATGAATGAAATTTTATGGCCCGTATTTTAGTTTAATGTTTGTATGTTTGTCTGGTAACGCCTCGTACCTTATCCCGGCCTCAGGTACGGATAAGGGCTGTTACAACAACTCAGCCAATTTATCAAGTGAATAGTTTGTACTCACCGGAATGAAATGCGCCGATTTCACCAGTCGATCAACGATAACCCAAATAGCATCTTTCTTTTTCGGAGACAGTGGCAAACCCAATACAAAATCCATCGTAACTCTATCCCATTTCCACTCTAGTATCATCACTGGTTGTAGCAATCCCGGAGGCACTTGATGTTCAGCTTTAACCTGTTGAAAAACCAAACATCTTGATATACACTTTGAAATGTCTCGTTTTATACTCGACCACCAATACAACTGTTTCAAATCATTGTACATTTTAGTACTTACCGGGTGAGGAGATAAACAACCATTGTGTACTTCATGCAGAATTTTCTGAATAAGCTCGAAATTCTTTAGTACACAAATTCTACCTCAGAACATTAAGCAATTTTCAGATCCGATCTGATAGTCTGAATCAGTAGTCGACTCATATTGCACTCTTTTAGCTTGCAATTCATTATCACACTTCAGAGCTTCACAAATTTGCTAAATAAAAACCGATTTAGCTTTTAACTCTACTAAAATTGAACCATCGTCAGACAAAGATAACTGTGTATTCATCATTCGTAAAGCAAATAATAATTTTCTACACAGTACATCCACGACTACATTCGCTTTCCCCGGATGATAATCGATAACTAACTCATAGTCTTTCAACAACTCCAGCCATCTTCGTTGTCGCAAGTTCAAATCTTTCTGAGTCATTATATACTTCAAGCTCTTGTGATCAGTAAAGATATGGCACTTTTCACCGTATAAATGATGTCGCCAAAGTTTCAATGCAAATACTATAGCGGCCACTTCTAAATCGCGCGTCAGATAATTCCTTTCATGCAGTTTTAATTGTCTGGAGACATAAGCTATAACTTTTCCTTCTTACATCAAAACACAACCCAAACCATTTAATGACGCGTCACTGAAGATCGCAAACTCTTTACCTGACTCAGTTTGAACCAAAACTAGTGCCTTAGTTAACAATACTTTCAACTGTTCAAAACTCTATTGACATTTCTCGGACCACTCGAATTTCATATCTTTCTGTAGCAATCTAGTCATCAGTGTAGCAATCATAAAAAATCCTCTGACAAAATATCGATAGTAACCAGCTAATCCCAAAAAGCTTCTAACTTCGGATACATTTCTTAGTGGTTTCCAATCAACAACTGCAGAAATCTAGCTCGGATCAACTTGTATGCTTTCAGCCGAAACAATATGTCCCAAAAATCCAACTTCTCGGAGCCAAAACTCACATTTGCTAAATTTAGCGAACAATTGCTTATCTTGCTTATCTCTCAAGGTTTGTAGCACAATTCTCAAATGCTTGGCATGCTTAGACTCATCTTGTGAATAGATCAGAATGTCGTCAATGAATACAACCACAAATCTGTCTAAATACGGTCTGAAAATTTGATTCATCAAGTCCATAGAAACTGTAGGAGCATTAGTTAATCCGAAAGGCAAACAAGAAATTCATAATGCCCGTACCTTATTCTGAACGTATTTTTCGGCATATCCGAATATTTCACTCTCAACTGATAATAACCAAATTTGAAATCAATCTTCTAGGCCATTGTTGCCCTTTTCAACTGATCGAAAAAATCATCGATTCTCGACAAAGGATACTTGTTTTTTATCGTAACCTTATTGAGCTGACAATAATCAATAGAAAGTCTCATTGATCCGTCTTTCTTCTTTACAAACAGCACTAGCGCACCCCAGGGCAAAAAACTAGGTAAGGCGAAACCTCTATCGGTTAACTCTTGCAACTAAGATTTCAACTCTTTCAATTCTGTTGGAGCCATTTTGTTCGGAGCTATAAATATCAGTGATGTTTCTAGCACTAATTCAATGGCAAACTCGACCTCTCTGATCAGTGTTAACCCCAGTAACTCTTCTAGAAACACATCCAGATATTCACATACTACTGGTATTAATTCAATCTTTGATTCAAACACTTTTGTATCCAGTAACCTTTTCTCACACATTTCTGAGCTGACATAGACGAAATCAAAATAGGCAATTCACTCGACTTATCTGATTCAATTCGAAATTTCACTATTCTGGCATTTTAATTCAATAGTCTTTCATTTACAATTCAAAACAGCATCATGTAGCGTCAACCAATCTATACCCAGAATTACATCAAACTCATCAAACAGTAAAAGCATTAGATTTTTTGAAAAATAATAACCCCGAATTATCAAAGGACAACTCTTGCAAACTTTATCAACTAAAACATATTTACCTAAGGGGTTCGACACTTTAATCACAAATTCGATAGACCTAATAGGCAAACTCTTAATAGACACCAAATTCATACAAATATATGAATAAGTCGACCTAGGATCAATCAATGCAATAACATTAGTGTCATAGAGAGAAAATGTATCAGTGATAACATCAGGTGATGGCGCATCTTCACCAGCGCGAATCGCGTAAGCTCTAGCAGGTGCTCTGGGCTCAGATCTCACAGCAAAGTTTTTTGTCATTCCTCTACTACTAGTCACATTCCCTGCATTTCTTGGTGGCCTCCCTCTAGTAGCAATGTTGCTCGATCTTGCATTCTGGAATTTATCTTTCTCCGCTAACTTCAGGAAATCTCGAATAAAATGATCTTACAAGCCACATTTAAAACAATCTCTATTATTCATCTATCACTCACCAAAATGTCGTCAACCACACTGTTGATACTCGGGTTTATTATTTCTCATGTTGCCAACACTCGATACCAATGTAGCTTGTGTTTTAGGACTTGAATATTACTTTCCACGATCTCTGTTTGGATACCCGATTGAAGTATTCGAACGAGTGTACGAATCTCTTGATTTCTTTAATGAAGACTGATATGGTTTATTTGTCGATCTTTTTCTCGAATCTCTAGTTTCGAAATTTGCCTTTCTCTTTTCTTTGCCAAGTTCTTCGGCTTTACAGGCTCTGTCAACTAGCACCACAAATTCTTTCAATTCTAAAATCTCGACCAACAGTTTGATGTCTTCATTGAATCCATTTTCGAATCTTTTACACATAGTGGCTTCAGTGGAAATACATTCTCGAGCATACTTACTGAGTCTAACAAACTCTCACTCATATTCAGTCACAGATATACGGCCCTGTTTAAGCTCCAGAAACTCTTTGCGCTTCTGATCAATAAACCGTTGATTGATGTATTCTTTCTGAATTTAGCTTGAAAGAATTCCCAAGTGACCCTTTCTCTCGGCACCACTGATACTAGAGTATTCCACCACTGATACGCTGTGTCTTTCAGAAATGATACGGCACATTTTAAACACTCAACCGGTGTGCAAGAAAGCTCATCAAATACCCAAATCGTATTTTCAAGCCAAAACTCGACTATCTTAAAATTGTCATCAAAAGTAGCTCTAAACTATTTAGCTCTGTATTTCCGGATCTTATCAATTGGTGACTTATTTAATCGTAGAAGTTCCACACCTTGAAGAGCTACGAGAACTGGTTGGGGATTAGGTGGGTGTGGAGGTTGTTGAGCAGCCAGATTTGTTTGAATAAACTCCGTAAACCACTCATTCATCATCTGGAAGAAGGCTTCTTTAGCCTATCATCTCTAGCTACCCGATATGGGTCTCGACTCAGATTGTGCTACTCCATGAATGGAGGCAGATGCGTTACTTTCAACATCATCAGCTACAGCTCGATTGGGATCCATTTACTATACGAAAACATGATTTAAACTGTAAGGCGATATCACACTATCATAGGTTATATATGGCATATATAGTTAGACTCTCACATATGCTACGTTAGTCTGAGAATCGACTAAATCGTAGCTTTGATACCAATAAATATAACACCCCTATCATGTATTCAACGTCAGAATAAGGTTACGGAGCATTACTAGACTTATAATGCAAATAAACATACATTTCACATATATTTTTCAATTTCATATAATCATCATACAACATCATTCACATCATCCCTAAAACGAGCCTATGAGGCCCACGCTTTAGGAGTAGTTCGGGACTAAATCGATAGCTCAAGAAACTTTTACAAAACCTTAGAAAGTTTTTCAAAAAACATGGGACACACGCCTATGTGGCCCAGCCGTATGTCTCACACGGCCAAAGACACGCTCATGTCACAGGCCATGTGGGTATTCGAAAAGGAAGTACATGGCCATGTTCCAACCCGTGTAACTATCTAACTTGGGTTACACAGCCAACACACACACACCTGTGTGACTAGACCGTGTGCCCTAAAAATGACCACACACGCCTGTGTACTAGGCCGTGCCAAACCTGTAGGGTATACTAACTTATGCCACACGGCTAAGTCACACGCCCATTTGCTAGGACCTATGCGGCATACTGACTTGATTTAATTCAACACCAAGGGACATACGGTCATGCAACCCAACCGTGTGTCACCCACGGCTGAGACACACGCCGTGTCTCTACTCATGTGGAAAAAAATAGGCTATTTACCAAGCCATTTTGCCACCCAATTTGCATATACTTACACCAAACCAAATGGCATAAAAATAGGCATTCTATTAACTTAATTCAAACATAATTCATACCACTTCAATACCAACCAATACTAAACATATCAATACCACAATATGCCATTCAATATCATACCAAAACTCATAATCTCAAATTATCAATGTGAACACTTCCAATTTTGCATCATTTAGCTTAATATCACAAACATACCAAATTCAATTCTCAACCATTTAGTAACCCTAATTACCAAATACCAACAAGCATAACATATCCACCATTAAACACATAACCAAAGCCATATGCACATATGCACATATGTATACACAACTAAACCAACCAAATTAAGCCACATCTCATGGATATATACAAAACCCAAACATTAACATTTACAAGCCATTTCAAATGACTAAATTCATTACCAAACTATATTATACATGCCATATACTCAAAATACTTAAGTTTAAAAGTACCAAAATGATAGTAGGATAGTGTGATGAAGTCTCTGACGATTCCTGCATTCGAGCTAGCATTGATTTCATTATAAAATATGGAAAAATAAATAATATAAGCTATAAAGCTTAGCAAGTTCGTACAACAATAAAATTAAATTACCAAATATGCACAATTTAAGCAATTTATACATATCATAACATATCTCATTTTAAACCATCAACCTACCAAAATTTTCGTTCACAAGGTTAGATATACATTTCACAATTTTCTTCAATTTAGTGCTTGTATAGTTTATGTACATACCTGTGCCGCCTCGTATCAAATACACACTCATCCACATCATTTATTTACCCGTTGAATCAATCGGAATAATAGCAAATACTCAGGAATCTTGCACCCTAAGTGCTACATATATAGCCAAAGCTATCTCAATCTCGTATCACATAAAATGCTTACACTAGAGCTATCAACGGGTCCACTCACACAAGCTGACGGTCATGACGAAGCTACACGGTGCTGCTCACACAATCTAACGAGTATCCGCAACACTTGCCGGATAACTCAGCTACCGATAAGACGTATAGACGAACACCCAAATCACATATCCCCTGATGACATGTCATTCGTATCCTAATCTATTCCTAAGGTTCAACCAGGATTTTTCACTTGCCGAATCATCTTCGAACATGTCCGTAGAGTCGTATTCACAATTTATGCAATATCAAAGTATTTAAAATACAATTTTAACAAAGCTTATTACATACGAACTTACCTCGAATGTCAAAACGATGAAACGAGTCGATTAGTCCAATGCTTTGTTCTTTCCCTGATCTAAATTCGTATTTCACTTTTCTTGATCTAAATGTAACCAAAATTAACTTATTTAATTATCACTTTATTCAATTTAGTCCAAAATACACATTAAGGCAATTTTACATTTTTGCCCCTAACATTTCAACATTTTTACAATTTAGTCATTATCTCATAAAATTACAAATTCATGCAATCCAACAGAATCCATGCTAGCCGAATTTCAATTAGGTCCCTAGCAGTCCATATTTTTTATTTATTTCACAATTTAACCATAAAATATCAACATTTCAAAATTTAATCCCTAATTGAATATTTTACCAAAAATCACTTAACAAATGTTGTTTATATAACAAAAAGTCAAAAACCATACATTTTCTATCATCAAACATCAAAATAAATTTATATTCATCAATGGTAAAACCCTAAACCTTTAATTTGTTTTGCAAATTAGTCCCTAGGTTAAGTAGATTAAGCTGCAACGATCTCAAAAACATAGAAATCATTAAAAACGGGACAAAAATGAACTTACATGCTCAAGGAAACGAGACCGAATGTTTCAAGCTCTTTAATGGTGTTTCAAACCCTTAATTTCGGTGGTGGAAGCTAATTTAAGAAGATGATACAATGTTTTTATTATTTTACTTAAGTTCTTTTATAAATTGCTATTTTCTCCTTTAATAAAAACATTATAAATCATTTACTTTATGTCTATAATTGTCCACTCATGCTATTAATGGTCTAATTACAACATAAACCCTTCAAACATTTAATTTCATATCTATTAAACCCCTTTAGCATATAGAACTCAAGTTTTACACTTAACGCGATTTAGTCCTTTTTGTCAAATTAAACACTAAAACGATAAAATTTTTTAACAAAATTTTGACACAATTATGTTATCATGCTGTTAACATTAAAATAATAATAAAATAATTATTTTGACTTCAAATTTATGGTCCCGAAATTACTGTTCTGATTTGACTAAAAATAGGCTATTACAATGTCACACGGCCTGGCCATAGGGTCGTGTGACCCTGTTTTCAAAATTTTCAATTTTTTCCAAAATTTTCTAATTTGTTTTAAATTAGTCCAGTATTGTTCCCGAACTATCCCTGGGGCCACGAAGGCTCAATTTAATGCCTAAATGTGTATGTTTGCTAGGTTTGTAATGAGTTTTTGGTAATTAATATTGAATAGAATTATTAATCTATTTTGAAGTTAATTGTTCTAATTTTTACAATAATGCTCCAAAATCCTAATCTGGCGAAGAAGACGGGTTAGTGGTGTTACACTTTCATTCAGTAATTTCATTCATATTCTTTTGTAACATAATACAATAATTCTCGTAAAAAATTTTAACAAACTAAATCTAAATCATCAAATTTTCAATCATACGATTTAAGAACAAAAAGGAAAGAAAGTTTAATAATGTTCATTTGTATGAACTTACTTGGTGGAATGGTAACACACCACAATAGAATCTACTTAATAACTTTTCATTTCCCACGATCTTCTCTTGGCGAATTTAAATATTAATCTATAATATAATTTTAATTCAATTTTTTATTAACTAACATCATTCATCAGCTTATGAAACACATAAGTCAGATCATTTCCATCACTCCAGCATTCCCTTAAACCTAACATTTAAACAGTTAAGCTCCTTATAGCCATATTTCGAAATGTCTTCATTCTAGTTGTTATTCGACTAACAAATCCTCATTTTACCAAGTAAACCCCTTTTCTATAGCTTTTCATGTAATCTAAACATTTAACACCACAATTTCAAGCATTCAACAATGGTACTCTCAAGAAATCTTTAACAATTTTGGAAACAAACACCACTATTAGCTAGATTGAAGCACTACAAATTCAAAAAAATCAAATTTAAGAAAAACAGACTTGAATTAACCTACCATGCAATAGCACAAAGCTTGGCCAAGTTTTCCTTACTTAACAAATAAGAAAAACAATGATGGAGAGGGTGAAAAAAGAAAAATAATCTGCCTCTTTCCATCATGTAACACCCCTAACCTATATCCCTCGCCGGATTAGGGTTAAAGGTATTACCAGACAAATCAGAACATTTAACTTTCATTTCATAAACCTCAAAGCATCAGTGATCAACACACTATAGATTCCCTTATATAGGTCATCGAGACCATAAACATGCATTAGAAAAAGGTCGGGACTAAACGAAACACATACAAAATTTTTCCAAAACTTAAACATTTTTCAAACTCACATGTCCGTGTGAATAGGCCGTATACCTCACAGAGCATTAGACACTCCCGTGTGTCTAGGCCGTGTCAAAATAGGGCATACATACTGACTTACTCATACGCCCATAAGACACGCCCGTGTGCTTTGGCCGTGGTAGAGTCTGACTTGAGCCACACAGCTAGCCACACGCCCGTGTGCCTTGGCCATGCTCAAACCTGACTTACAATTGTAGGGTACCCCAGGGGACACACAGCTGTACAACATGACCGTGTGTCGCATAGGCTGAGACACACGCCCGTGTCTCTGTCCGTGTGGACAAAATAAGCCATTAGAAAAGCCAATTTGCCACTCATTTAAATCAAATCTACAAGCAATAAAAATCACAACATTTCTTAACGAATTCACATCCAATTCACAAACAAAACTTTAACCATTCATGTTATATCATTGCCAACCAATTCCATGCTTAATAACCTGACTATTTTATGCCAAAACATAAGACAAAAACATCTCAAAACATATGGTTTATAAACCTTAATACATACCACTCAATCTCATACTATGAACTTACCAAATACTTACTAGATTGACCATTTATTTTGGCCAAACAAGAACATGTCATAAACATAACTTCATCATATAACTTATACCACAACTCATTCATAAACATATCCATAATCAAGCCAAATCACATGGCTAGATATATATATACATTTCAAAACATATTCAAAGTACTTCTAGCCTATACATGTCATACTCCATTATTTACATTTCCAAAATGTACCGAAATGAAGTTCGATAGTGCGGTGATGGTCCACAATGATCCCCGAGCTTCCAATAGCTACGATATCTGCAATACAGTTAAAAGACACACAGAGTAAGCTTATAAAAGCTTAGTAAGCCATATACAAATAAACTTAACACATTAACATAATTCATTATCAAATTACATATACTTCAATTCATAAACTATTACAACTTCCATGTTCACGTATATTTCATATCTTCCAATTTCCATGGCACATATAGCATAATTTCTCATGCTTTTACCACATATCATCTTTTGTTCATTAAAGAATACATACTTACCTTTCACTATCAAATGTGATACTCATTTCGAACGTACTTGAATCGGATATGTATTTCACAAGTCATTTATTTTTCGGAATGCCCATTTGAACCATTTGGAAATGTAAGGATACGCAGAAAGCTCAGGAAGCATATACAATGCCAACGTGCCAAACGTAGTCTTACATGCAATCAAACATCGATGCCACTGTCCTAGATAGGGTCTTACACGAAATCAAATACGATGCCGATGTCCCAGACAAGGTCTTACACGTAAAACAGAAGTCGATGCCAAAGTTCATGACATATGTATCCTAACTATTCCTAAGGTTCATACGGGCCTTTTCGGACGTTGAAAATTTGTTGATACTTTCTCGGATGTCTCGTATTCAAAGCATAAAGCCATTCATCCTAGTTAAGTAACATAGAATCATAATTAAATCAATTCAAGTGCATTTATTTGTATATAGACTTACCTCGTACATATTCGGATGAATGAAATTGGTTACTCGACAACTTTCGACTTTCCTCGATCTAACTCCGCATTCTTTAATTCTTGATCTAACTAAATTCAAATTTAACTTATTCAAACACAAATTCATTCAAAACAATCCATAGATATATATTTAGGGCAATTTGCAAACTAGCCCTCACATTTTCATAATTTGACACTTTAGTCCCTAATTCACAAAATCACAAAATGCACATAATTTGCATATACACATGCTTAGCCGAATTCTCCTAGCACTCATACAAGTCCATACATTTCATTTGTTTCAAATTTTAGTCCCTCAAAATAATATTTTTACAATTTATCCCATTTTACTCAAAATCATCAAAAATCCAAAGACAAAATATATAAACCCAACATCAAACTTTCATATTTCATCATATAACAACATAAAGCTCATGAATTCATCCATTTTCCATTTCAAAATCATCATTAAAATTAGAAATTGAAGCATGGGCTTGATAGTATACGAAGCAACAATTACAAAAACGTAAAAATTATCAAAAATCGAAGCAAAAACATACCTAAAACAAAGCTTGCAAGTGCCGAACCCTATCAAAGCTTTTCTCTTTTCTTTTATTTTTATTTTCGGCAATGAAGAACACCAAATGACTTATTTTCATGTTTTGTTTTATTTTAATTACTATAATAAACATTTTACAATTTTATCCATGAATTATAACACTAATAAATCATGCATATCAAGGTCATATATGTCTATTAACCATGTAAATGGTATAATAACCACATAAGGACCTCTCAAATAATAAGCCAAATCAAATAGGCACTTTTAACAAACAACAGACAACTTTTATATTTTATGTGATTAGGTCCTTTTTCAAAATTAAGTACACAAACATTCAAATTTTCATACGAGACTTTCACACATGCTCATTAACATATCATAAACACGGAAAATAATATTTAAAATATTTTTTGCCTCGGATTTGTGGTCCCAAAACCACTATTCCAACTAGGGTCAAAACCGGACTGTTACAATTCTCCCCCTTAGAGATTTTTGTCCCCGAAAATCTTACCGTTAAACAGATTCAGATATTGTCATCTTATAGCATCTTCAGGCTCCTACGTGGCCTCTGCAATACCATGTCGATGCCACATCACTTTTACTAACAGAATTTTCTTATTTTGTATCTCTTTAACCTCTTGAGCTAAGATATGGATTGACTTTTCTTCGTAAGTCATATCAGACTAAATTTCAATTTCAGCGGGGAAATCACATGCGACGGATCAGATCTGTATAGTCAAAGCATCGATATGTGAAACACATCATGAATCTTTTCTAACTCTGGTGGTAACAGCAATTTATATGCTATCGACCCAATACGCTCGGTAATTTCATACGGCCCAATGAACTCAGGCTCAATTTGTCTTTTCTACCGAAACAAAGTAATTTCTTCCACAGAGACACCTTCAATAACACTCTGTAGTCGATCTCAAACTCAATATCTTTTCTTTTCAGATCTGTATAAGATTTCTGACGATCAGAAGCTGCTTTCAAACTATCTCGGATCACTTTTACTTTCTGTTCGGTTTCTTTTACCAAATCAATTCTGTGAATCTTATTTTCACTGAGCTCAGTCCAATACAAAGGTGTACGACATTTACAACCATATAAAGCTTCGTATGGTGCCATTTTAATACTCAATTGAAACCTATTATTATAAGCGAATTCAATCAAAGGCAAATACTGTTCCCACGTACCTTCAAACTCGAGAATGCGACATCTCAACATATCCTCAAGTATTTGAATGATTCGCTCAGACTGACCATCTGTTTGCGGATGGAAAGCAGTGCTAAAATGTAATTTAGTACCTAGCGCATCTTGCAGTTTCTTCCAAAACTGTGATGTAAATCTCGGATCTCTATCCAAAATAATAGAAATAGGCACAGTGTGCAATCTCACAATCTGAGAAACATATAACTCAGCAAGCTTGTCAAGCGAATAATCTGTACGAACCAGAACAAAGTGAGCTAATTTAGTCAATCTATCCACAATAACCTAGATTGTATTTTTCTTACTCGGTGTCAACGGTAGACCAAATACAAAATCCATTGTGACTTTGTCCCACTTCTACTCAGGTATCATGATCGATTGAAGCAACCCAAAAGGTACCTGATGCTTGGATTTTATTTGCTGACAGACTAAACATTTTGAAACAAAGTCAGAAATATCTCGTTTCATACCTTGCCACCAATAAAGCTATTTTAGATCATTCTACATTTTCGTACTACCCGGGTGAACAGATAATCAACTGTTACGAGCTTCATTCAAAATCATCTAAATTAACTCCGGATTTCTTGGAACACAAATTCTATCTCAAAATCTCAGATAATCATCTTTATCAACTCTTAATTCTGAATCAGACTCTATATTACACTAAGCTCGTTTAGCTAAAATCTCATTATCAATTTTCTGAGCTTCAATAATCTGCTGTAAGAACAAAGAACAAAACCAAACGAGCATTCATTGCACGCAAAGCAAACAATGAATTTCGACTCAAGGCATCAGCAACAACATTTGTTTTTCCCGGATGATAATCTATTACAAGTTCATAGTCTTTAAGCAATTCAAGCCACCTTCTCTGTCGTAGATTCAAATCTTTCTGAGTCATTAGATACTTCAAACTCTTATGATCAGAATATACGTGACATCTCTCACCGAACAGGTAATGACGCCAAATCTTTAGAGCAAACACAATCGCAGCTAACTCAAGATCGTCTGTCGGATAGTTCTTTTCATGCGGCTTTAACTGTCTTGAAGCATAAGCAATGACTTTGCCTTCTTGCATCAAAATACATCCTAGTCCAATCAACAAAGCATCACTGTAGATCACAAATTCTTTACCCGATTCAGGTTGTACCAATACCGGAGCTTCAGTCAACAAAGTTTTCAACTGATCAAAACTGTTCTGACACTTTTCAGACCATTCAAACTTCACATCTTTCTAAAGTAGCTTCGTTAACGGAGTTACAATCATAGAAAAGCCTTTTACGAACCTTTTGTAATAACCGACAAGTCTCAAAAAACTACGGACTTTAGAGATATTCCTCGGAGGTTTCCAATCCAAAATAGTCAAAATCTTGCTCGGATCAACTCGAATACTAGATGCTGATATAATATGACCCAGAAAACCAACTTCTCGCAACCAGAATTCACATTTACTGAACTTTGCATATAACTGTTTATCTTGTCGAATCTGTAGCACTGATCTCAAATGCTTGGCATGTTCGAATTCATCATGTGAATAAATTATGTCATCAATGAATACAACAACAAATTGATCTAGATACGGTATAAAAATTCTATTCATCAAATCCATAAAGATAGCAGGTGTGTTAGTTAATCTGAAAGGCATAACTAAGAATTCATAATGGCCATACCTCGTTCTGAAAGCAGTTTTCGGAATGACTGAATCTTTCACTCGTAACTGATAATAGCCTGATCTCAAATCTATCTTCGAAAACACAGAAGCTCATTTCAATTGATCAAATAGATCGTCAATTCGGGCCGAAGGATACTTATTCTTAATAGCCACTTTGTTCAACTGACAATAATCGATACACATTCTCATCATACCATCTTTCTTATTCACGAATAGAACCGGAGCACCCCAAGATGAGAAACTCGATCTAGCAAACCCTCTATCGGTTAATTCTTGCAATTGAGACTTTATTTCTTTTAGTTCAGTTAGAGCCATTCTATACGGAGCTATCGAAATCGGAGTAGTACCAAGTACTAATTCAATGCCAAATTCAACTTCTCTAACCGAAGGTAAACCCGGAAGTTCTTTAGGAAACACATCAAGGAACTCACAGACAGCAGGCACAGATTCAACTTTCTTTTCTGGCATTCTCGAATCAATCATATAAGTAAAATAGGCTTCACAACCCTTTCTCACAATATTCAAAGCTTTCATCAAAGATATTATAGCAGGTAATCCATTCAAATCACTAGATTCAATTCTGACTATTTCATCACTCTTGCATCTCAAATCAATAGTTTTCCGTTTGCAGTTCACAATAGCATCATGCAAAGTTAACCAATATATACCCAGAATTATATCAAATTCATCGAAAGGTAACAACATCAGATTAGCCAAAAAACAAATGTCTCGAAACATTAACGGACAATTCTTGTAGACTTTATCAACCAAAACACATCTGCCTAAGGGGTTTAAAACTTTAATTACAAATTTAGTAGACTCTACAGAGAAAGTCTTACTGTTCAATAAGTTCATGCATATATACGAATGTGTTGATCCAATCTATCAAAGCAATCACAGAAGTATCATAAAGAGTTAATGTACCCATAATCACATTTGGCGATGAAGCTTCCTCGCGAGCTCGGATAGTATAAGCTTTGGCAGGTGCACGAGCCTGGATCTAACAGCTGTATCCTTTGTCCCTCTCTGACTACCACTTACATTTCCCGTATTTCTTGGAGGTCTACCACGAGAAGCATTGCCACTCGGTCTCAAATTTTGCACACTTTCTTGCTCGACAGATTCAGGGCAATCACGGATAAAATGGTCTAACGATCCACATCTGAAACAAGCCCGATCATACAGTCTACAATTATTGAGATGTATTTTACCATAATGCTTGCACTTAGGGCGATCTGATTTAGCATTTCTGACACTAGCAACGAATGTAGCTGGAGTTTTGAAGTTCAACTGCGATTTAGCACAATCTCTATTCGAATGCCCCATATTAACCTTTGAACGACTATTATCATCTCTGAATTTCTATGATGCAGACTGAAATGATTTGCCCGATGATCTCTTTCATATCTCTCTAGCTTCAAAATTAGCTTTTCTTTTCTCTTTCCCAAGATCTTCAGCCTTACATTGTCATTCAACAAGCACAACAAAGTCTTTAATTTCAAGAATCCCGACTAACAAACGGATATCCTCGTTTAAGTCATCCTCGAATCTTTTGCACATTATTGCCTCATAGGATACACATTCACGAGCATATTGACTTAGCCTTACAAATTTCTGCTCGTATTCTGTGACAGACATACGGCCCTGTTTAAGCTCGAGAAACTCTTTAGTTTCTGATCGATGAATTTTTGACTAATGTATTTCTTTCAAAATTCAACTAAGAATTCCCAGGTGACTCGTTCACTCGGAACTATCAATATTAAAGTTTTCCACCAATGGTACACCGTATCTCTCAGAAGTGAAACGACACATTTTATACATTCCTCGATACTCAAAGACAATTCATCAAACACTCTTATCGTGTTCTCTAACCAGAACTTGGCTTTTTCAGCATCATCGCTCATTGTAGCTCGAAACTCTTCAACCCCATACTTTCTAATCTTATCTACCGGAGGCTTACATATCTGAACCGGGTTCACTCATGGCATAACAAGAGCTTGTGGCGAATTAACCGGGGGTGGAGGTTGTTGTACAGCCGGATTGGTTCAAATATATTGACAAAACCAATCGTTCATCATC
Source organism: Gossypium hirsutum (assembly GCF_007990345.1). Classification (NCBI taxonomy): domain Eukaryota; kingdom Viridiplantae; phylum Streptophyta; class Magnoliopsida; order Malvales; family Malvaceae; genus Gossypium; species Gossypium hirsutum. The sequence continues at coordinate 15,924,648 of NC_053425.1, forward strand.
TGATAGAAGGCTTGTCTAGCCTCTCCATCATGGCTACTCGTAGCCGGTCTAGAATTGGATGGCGCTGTCCCTTGCGTGGGAGCAGGTGTATTACTTTTGACATCGTCCACTATGGCTCGTTCGGGATCCATTTACTATATAAAAGCACATTTCTATGTTAGGATTCATCACATTATCGCAGTTCATAAATATGGCATGTCTAACTAGACTTACATACGCTATGGTAGTCCTAGAACCGACTAAACCATAGCTCTAATACCAACAAAATGTAACACCCCTAACCCGTATCCGTCGTTAAATTAGAGTTAAAGGCATTACTAGACAAATCAGAGCATTTAACTTTCATTTCATAAACATCAAAGCATCAGTGATCAACATCACTATAGAATCCCTTATATAGGTCATCGAGACCATAAACATCCATTAGAAAAGGGTCAGGACTAAATAGAACACATACAAAATTTTTCCAAAACTTAAACATTTTTCAAACAAGTACAGGTCACACGCCTGTGTGAATCAGCCATGTACCTCACACGGCATTAGACACGCCCTGTAACAGCCAAATTTTCAGTGGTGTCGGAAACAGTGATTCGAGATCACTAAATCTGACGAGTAAGTTTAGAAATTTTAATAAATAATAATTATGGGCCAAGCGCGAACTTAAAAGAATTTTTTTAATTAGTGAATTTTGCAATTTTAAAAGAATTAATCAGGTAAATTAGGTTGAAAATGAGGTATCGAGACCTCGAATTTATAAACCAAGCCATAAATATTTTATAAATATTTATGAAGTGTTATTAAGTTAGTATTAAAGTTTCGTTAGAAAATTTTAACGTTTGGTTAGTCAATTAATTAAAAAGGACTAAATTGAAAATAGTGCAAAATTTGTTAAATTGTGATTAAATAGTTTAAGTGATTAAAAAGGAGGGATTTAAAAGGAAATTGGACCCAAATTGTATGGGCTGGACGGTTGGGCAAGAAAATTAGCAAAAAGACAAGGAGAAACAAGGGCAAAATGGGAAATTTTGCAAATTAAACATATAAAACAAGACAAAATTGAAAAATCTAAAGATATCATCATTTTTCTTCAGAAAAAATGCCATGGGAGGTTTGAAAGTTGCTGGTTTTTCATAGTTTGACATATGTGAGCTCAATTCTTGCCCTTTTCTTTGAGATTTTTATGTTTTTGTGACTTTTACAATTAGGTCCAAGTGTTTAATTCATTAGTTTTTGATTTTATGGACAAAATTAAAAGCTACCATTGATAAGTGTTGGCTGTTTATGATGAAATAAAATGAATTTGAAGCTTTGATTTTGTTGTTTGATGATTTTATCAAGTAATTTCAATGGAAATTGATTTTAGGACCTAATTGTGAAAAAGTTGTGAATTAAGGTTTAGTGTTAAAATTCTGATCTTCAAAGGTTGTGTAATAGTTTAGAATGATGGAATAAAATATTAATTGAGAAAAATTAGCTTAATAGATGGGCTAATTGAGCAAGGACTGAATTGTTTGACCTATGAAATTTAGAGGAAAATGGTAATAAACATCTTGAACTAAAACAGTTTTGGATAGCAGCAGTAGGTTAACTTTGAAAAATCACCATAAATTGTAAAAATAAAATTAGAGGATGAAAAAAATATTGAATTAAAGCTTATTGAGTCTAGTTTCTCATAGAGAAACAATGTAAGCAATTGAATTGTAAATTATGAGATATAATGAATTTTGTGAGACAAGGTCAGAATAAATTCGGGTTCCCCTGTTTTGACTTTATAAAATCACCAAAATTTGGAGAAAATTTATTTGAGGCTCAAATTTATAATCTTAGAATCCTTAATGAGTCTATTTTCAATAGAAATCAACGGGAACATTATCCAAATTCTGTACTGTGATATAATTAATTTTTAGTGAAGAGAGGTCAGAACTGTCGGATAGTGAAACAGGGGAAACTTAAATGAATAAACTGTACTAATTGGCTAAACCAAAAATTCTAAAAATTTTATGGTGGAATGATATGTAAGTCTAGTTTCAGGGAAAATTTACAGATCTTAATTTGGATCTCTTTAGCTTAAATTATAAATAATTGAGTGACTATGACTCGTGTGAACAGCTTGATGTGAGCATTAATAAGTAAATTGTGAAATAGTACTTACAAGAATGTTATATACATTAAGGATATGGAATGGAGAAGAGGAGGAGGAAAATAAATGATATATGTTTATAAGAAAATAGTATGAGAATGATACATATCATGACATGTATATATATAAAGTTTCAATATGATGCTTGTTGGGTATGTAGTTGGATTGAAATGTCTCAGGCAAGTATTTTATTCTGCGCATCTGAAATGTGGTATTTTATGAAGATATGATCTAGCTTTAAATATGAATGCTTGATGATTAAGCTGAAAATATTTGGTAAGATGATAATCATGGTATAAAAGTATAAGTGGTACCATAATAGACAAGGTAAAATGAGTATGAGAGATACATGTATGATGACATACAAATACTATGTTTGTAGTTTAATTGAGAATGTTTAATCATTAAATGAATACCATGTTATATGCTTTTGATTTTGTATGAGTGTGTAAGAGATTAAGGTTGACCAAGGCTTGGAAAATAGCTTAGGTATTGACCACACAGGTAGAGACACAGCTGTGTGTCTCAGCCGTGTATGGAACACGACTTTAGGACACGGGCGTGCGATGTGGCCGTGTGCCCCTAAATTGATGATGATGTCATAAACAGAAAGCTCCACGGACAAGGGACACGGGCGTGTCCCAAGCCACACGGGTGTGTCCCAAGCCACACGGCCTAATCACACGGGCATGTGGGTACTATTCACAAGTAAAATTTTTAAAAAAATTAAGTGAAAAATTTTATGAGAAATCGGTTAAGTTTCGACTTGATTTTAATGTTCATGTTGGGCTTCGAGGGCCCAAATAAAGGTCGTTATATATATATGATCTCAGAAAGTGAATAGTAATATTTTGATTAATCTACAAATGTTCTGTATGTACTGGTAACACTCTGTAACCCTGTTTCGGTGACGGATACAGGTTAGGGGTGTTACACGCCCGTGTGTCTAGGTCGTGTCAAAATAGGGCATACATGCTAACTTACTCACACTGCCACAAGACAGGCCCGTGTGCTTTGGCCATGGTCAAGTCTGACTTGAGCCACATAGCTAGCCACACGCCCCGTGTGCCTTGGCTGTGCTCAAACCTAACTTACAATTGTAGGGTACCCTAGGGGACACACGGCTGTACAATATGATGTCACTGTCCGTGTGGATAAAATAAGCCATTAGAAAAGCCAATTTGCCACCCATTTAAATCAAATCTACAAGCAACCAAAGTCACAACATTTCTTAACCAATTCATATCCAATTCACAACCAAAACTTTAACCATTCATTTTATATCATTGCCAACCAATTCCATGCTTAATAACCTGACTATTTTATGCCAAAACATAAGACAAAAACATCTCAAAACATATGGTTTATAAACCTTAATACATACCACTCAATCTCATACTATGAACTTACCAAATACTTGCGAGATTGACCATTTATTTTGGCCAAACAAGAACATGTCATAAACATAACTTCATCATATAACTTATACCACAACTCATTCATAAACATATCCATAATCAAGCCAAATCGCATGGCTAGATATATATACACATTTCAAAACATATTCAAAGTACTTCTAGCCTATACATGCCATACTCCAATATTTACATTTCCAAAATGTACCAAAATGAAGTTCGATAGTGCGGTGATGATCCACAATGATCCCTGAGCTTCCAGTAGCTACGATATCTACAATACAGTTAAAAGACACACAGAGTAAGCTTATAAAAGCTTAGTAAGCCATATACAAATAAACTTAACACATTAACATTAATTCATTATCAAATTACATATACTTCAATCCATAAACTATTACAACTTCCATATTCACGTACATTTCATATCTTCCAATTTTCATGACACATATAGGATAATTTCTCATGCTTTTACCACATATCATCTTTTTTTCATTAAAGAATACATACTTACCTTTCACTTTCAAATGTGACACTCATTTTGGACGTACCTGAATCGAATATGTATTTTACAAGTCATTTATTTTTCAGAATGCCTGTTTGAACCTTCTGGAAACGTAAGGATACGCGGAAAGCTCAAAAAGCATATACAATGCCAACGTGCCAAACGTGGTCTTACATGCAATCAAACATTGATGCCACTATTCCAGACAGGGTCTTACACGAAATCAGATATGATGTTGATGTCCCAGGTATGGTCTTACATGTAAAACAGAAGTCGATGCCAACATCCTAGACGTGGTCTTACACGAAAACACATATCGGATCCTATGTCATGACATATGTATCCTAACTATTCCTAAGGTTCATACGGGGCTTTTCGGACGTCGAAAATTTGTTGATACTTTCTCGAATGTCTCGTATTCAAAGCATAAAGCCATTCATCCTGTAACAGCCCAAAAATTGACCCTAGTCGGGAAGTGGTTTCGGGACCACAAAACCGAGTCATAAAAATAATTAATTGCCATATTCTATGTCTATTATGTGTGTACATGAGTATGTGGAAGTTTCATTCTCCAATTTTGCCAATTGCATGAGAAATTATTAAATAGGGATCGATATGAGACATGGTGAAAATATGATAGGCTAATTTAAAATGGTCTATTAATGCATGTTATGAAAATGATGGGTTTGCATGTCAAATTACCCAAAATTTGAGCTAGTGGTTGGCCATGCTATGGGTGGAAACATGTTGGGAACATGTTGGCTTAGTGAGGTATGTTAGGAAAAAAATAAAATAAGGAGTATGGGTAATAAAGAAAGGAAAAACAAAAAAATGAGTGGTTGTTTCCCCCCCATTGCCGTGAGCTAAAGAAAGGAAAAGAAAAATTTTGTTCATCCTTTTTCATCCTCTTTTGACCGAAAATTCTAAGGGAGGAGGAAGGAGTTCTTGCTTCATGTTTGGTTTGGAAGAGAATTAGGAGGAAGTTTGGCCATGCATGTAACTAGATTGAGGTATGTTTGATATTATTCTTTGAGATTCATGTATATTTTAAGTTGTAAGTTTGAAATCTACCTAGCCATGGTTCAAACTTTGTTAAATGATGGAGATGATATTCGACCATATATGTTACATTCTTGGTTGGTATTTTGATGTCTTTGGTGATGAGGTATGGAGATGGTTGACTTTGAGTTGTTATTAAGGAGGTGCCGAATGTGGTCCTTGAAGGGCCTTGAGGAACAATATATGTGGTTTGGGTTACAACATTCGGCCATGGTAGTTTGAGGATTAAGGATTTTATTTCTTGTTAAAATTGGATGAATCTTAGTGTGTGAGTGTTTGAACTAACTAAGGATGAAATAGATGCATGGGTACAAAGTAGGAAGAATCGGCTACTATGGTTGATACTAATGCCGAATGTGAAAATGTTATATTAAATAATGTATGTGATTTGTGTTAATAATATGAAAAAGGAAATATATTTAGATGTATTGTAAGTGATTAAGTATTAAATCAAAAGTTGCTAAAATTGCCATTTCTTTAGCCGAATATGTGTTTGATCAATGAAGAATTTGTTGGAAAATATAGGTGAACTTGGTAAGAGTACTCGGCTTAGTGTATAAATGATATAAAGATTTTAGAAATTATTTTTGGTTAGGTGTATGTATGATTAGGTATATTCGGCCATATGAGTAAATATATAGATGATGTTAAATTTGATTATGTATAATGGGCCATATAGGGTACACATTGTGATATTAACTTTGATTCGCTATAATTGATCAAGTGGGTGATTAGTAAGGGTGATTGCCGAATATACTAACATACATATGCATGTGTAATTGGATTGTAAATATTTAGCAAGGCGGTTAAACTAGTTGATTTATTGATTAAGCTCAAGGAGTTAAAGGAGGAGAATCGAGCAAAGGCAAAGAAAAGATCATCGAGTAGCCGAGTTGGAACCATCTTACCCAACGCAAGTAAGTCATTAAGCATATATTTTGTATTAATTTAAATGGTCATAACGTCTATGTAATGATGCTGAATGGAACGATAAATATATATATACATGTATGCATGGGGTGATGAAAGTATTGAATAAAAAAGAAAAGAGGTGAGATGAATTGAGTTGTTGGTTTAGGCACTAAGTGTGCGGGTGTAAACATTTATGATCATGAGATTGGCACTAAGTGTGCGGGTTTAAATTGTACAGCACTAAGTGTGCGAGTTTAAAGTACATGGCACTAAGTGTGCGCGGTTGATTATTAAGCACTATGTGTGCGAACCCAATATATATATTTTCTATAAATTATTTACATTAAGGGTGCGACTTTACCGAGTCGATTTTGGACAGCGGAAAAAGGTAAGTGTGCGAACTTGAAATGCATGGCACTAAGTGTGTGAGTTTAAAGTGCATGGCACTAAGTGTGCGTGGTTGATTACTAAACATTATGCGTGCAACCCTATATATATTTTCTATAAATTATTTACATGAAGGGTGCGACTTTACCGAGTCAATTTTGGACAGCGGAAAAGGTAAGTATCTTGAGTTCATGGCTAATAGGCGCTATGTTTATATTTGGAGTTGAGCTTGGTAAGTTTTGAACCTATGTGACGATTATAGTTGAAGTCATGTACATAAGGTTCATTGTGGAATAGGTGAAAGTTCGTTTAATTGTATGATTATAACGAAAATAAAATGATGTATGAAAGGTCAATGTAGGACTTGGTATGAGATTGAACCATAGGGTTTAAGGAACTATGGTATAGTTCGGTATGGATGGAGTACTTAACCTCATTTCATTGTTTCCTGTTGTGATAATTTTATTAATGGATGGTTGTGGAATGCTTATGGCTTACTGAGTTATATACTCATTCGGTGTTTGCTTGTCACCTATTCTAGGTTTCTTGGACTCGTCTCTTTTTGCGTGATCGTGCCGTCGTCAAAGTCATCACACCGGCTAGCAACCTTTGGTATTTTCTTCTTAGTTGGTCTAGGAGAACATTTCGGCATGTATAGGCTAATATGTTTTGTTGAAATTTGGTATGTAAACTTTTAGCCATGCGAAAATGGCATAATGTTCGGTTGAATTTGGTTCTAATGTTGGGTCGTAAGTCTTGGTAATACGATTTTTATGCCATATGTCATGGCTGATTAATTTTGGTGTTAAGATTCATGATACGGCAATAGCGTAGTAGGGAGATGTTTGACAATGATTAGCCTTTGGTATGGCTAGTCATGATTATAATTTTGTGATATGTATGATGAATTACTAGTTAGATCAATGAGAAATCACGAAATGGACATAGTTGCTTCAGTAACAGATGCTGGCAGCAGCAGTGACGTGGGATTGAAAAATTACAAAAATTAGTAGGAATGGTATTAAATAGTGAATAAATTATGTAATCGAAGCTCGATGAGTCTATTTTCATATAGAAGCAACGAAACAATCATATGGACAGTATGTTAAGAGATATTCAGGTTCTCGTGAGATAGGGCCAGAACGGTTTCTGGGTTCCCTGTTCCGAATTTGGAAATTCATTATAAATTAACCAGAGATAATTAGGAGCCATGCCATATATGTATAGATTCCTCTCTGAGTCTAGTTTCTATAGAAACAAACGGCATCAGTATTGAAGCTCTGTACAGGGAGATATCTAGGTCGTAATGCACAAACGTCAGTGTAGTCGACCCCAGTAACATGGGAGACTTTGACTAATAAACTGTACTAATTGGCCCAACGAAAAATTCTAGAAAAAAATATGTAGATGCGCATATGAGTCTAGTTTCAGGGAAAATTCACGGAACTGGATTTTGAGTTCCAGAACTCAAGATATGATTTTTAAAGCGACTAGCACGCAGATTGGTAGCTTGTCTGGAAAAATTTTAATAAGTGGTTTGAAGTCTGTTAACACCTCGTGTTCGACTCCGGCGACGGTCTCGGGTTCGGGGTGTTACATTTGATTGGTATCAGAGCTATGGTTTAGTCGGTTCTAGGACTACCATAGCACGTATGAGTCTAGCTATACATGCCGAATGTTAATGTTTAACTGTGTGATGACTTCTGACGGTTAAAATTTATGTTTTGATTAGTAAATGGATCCCGGTGTAGAGAGAACCTTGGCGGATGACATTGAAAGTGTAGCGGCTGCTCCTGCACAAGGGACACCGCCTGTTGAACCTCAGTCATCTGCGAATAATCAAGGTGAGGGGGCTAAACAAGCCTTCTTTACCATGATGAATGAGTGGGTCGCGCAGTATGCCCGAACCAATCCGGCTGTCCAACAATTCCCGAATTTGAATAATCCACCCCCGGAGCCAGTAATGCCATCAGTTACTGATCCTGTGAGGCTGAGTAAGCCACCTGTAGACTTGATTAGGAAGCGCGGGGCTGAGGAGTTCAGGGCCATAGTTACTGATGATGCTGAAAGGGCCGAGTTCTGGCTTGATAACACCATTCGGGTGTTTGATGAACTGTCATGCACACCCGATGAATGTCTAAAGTGTGCTATATCCTTGTTGCGGCACTCAGCCTACTATTGGTGGAGGACCCTGATTTCCATAGTCCCAAACGAACGAGTAACTTGGGACTTCTTTCAGACGGAATTTCGAAAGAAATATATTAGTCAACGGTTCATTGATCAAAAGCGTAAGGAATTCTTGGAACTCAAGCAAGGCCGTATGACAGTATCTGAATACGAACATGAATTCGTAAGACTCAGTAGGTATGCCCGGGAGTGTGTAGCTGATGAGGTTGCTATGTGCAAAAGATTCGAAGAAGGATTGAATGAAGATTTAAAGCTACTAGTGGGTATTTTGGAGATAAAAGAATTCGTGACACTAGTCGAACGAGCCTGCAAGGCGGAAGAACTTGGAAAGGGGAAGAAGAAGGCTGAATTTGAAGCTAGAGACTATCGTAAAAGATCGACAGGTAAAGCTCCGTTCTCAGCTGTAAAGAAGTTCAGGGAGGACACTAATAAGTCGAGAATGACTGCGGGAATTTCCATCAGAGCACGACCATCGACGGACTCCCGAGCTACTTCGGTAGCTAGTGTGGGCAATAATCGTCTAGAGAAACCTGAATGTCCCCAATGTGGAAGACGACACATAGGTGAATGTTGGGGTAAGTCTATTAACAGGGCCTGTTACGGATGCGGTTCGAAGGACCACTTCATTAGAGATTGCACGGAACTTGATGAGAAAAATAAGATTCAAGGTGCAAGACCTAGTGGAGTGACAACTAGAGGTAGACCACCGAGAATTTTAGGAGGTAGGGGTGGTAGTCAGAGAGGGGCCTCTGATACGGCTGTTCGAGCCGAGAACCGTACTCCTGCTAGAGCATATGCCATTCGCGCACGAGAGGAGGCATCCTCCCCTGACGTCATCACTGGTACCTTCACTCTCTTTGATACTAATGTGATTGCATTGATTGACCCTGGCTCTACTCATTCATATGTATGTGAAACCTTAGCATCCAGTAAGACTCTACCTGTTGAGTCTACTGAGTTCGTAATTCGGGTGTCAAATCCCTTGGGTCGTTACGTGCTTGTCGACAAAGTGTGTAAGAGATGTCCCCTAGTAATTCGAGGTTCTTGTTTTCCGGCGGACTTGATGCTTTTGCCGTTTGATGAATTTGATGTTATTCTTGGTTTGGATTGGCTGACCGCGCATGATGCGGTTGTGAATTGCAAAAGCAAGACTATTGATTTGAGGTGCGCAAATAACGAGGTAATCCGAGTTGAGTTTACGGATTTGGAGGGGTTGCCAGCTGTAATATCAGCAATGTTGGCCCAGAAATATGTAAGAAAAGGGTACGAAGCATACCTTGCGTATGTACTTGATGATAAAGAATTAGAAAAGAAACCCGAATCTGTGCGGGTGGTTTGTGAATACCCGGATGTTTTTCCTGAAGAATTACCGGGTTTACCACCTGTTCGGGAGGTAGAGTTTGGTATTGAGCTTGTACCTGGAACTACGCCAATTTCGATATCTCCGTATCGTATGGCACCAACCGAGTTAAAGGAATTGAAAGCTCAATTGCAAGAGTTGACGGATAGAGGTTTCGCTCGACCAAGTTTCTCACCTTGGGGTGCACCAGTATTGTTCGTGAAAAAGAAGGACGGAACCATGAGGTTGTGCATTGACTATCGTCAACTGAATAAAGTGACGATAAAGAATAAATATCTGTTACCGCGTATTGATGATTTGTTTGATCAATTAAAGGGAGCCTCAGTGTTTTCAAAGATAGATTTGAGATCGGGCTATTATCAGTTGCGAATTCGAGATTCGGACATACCCAAAACTGCTTTCAGAACGAGGTACGGTCACTACGAGTTCTTAGTGATGCCGTTTGGGATCACTAATGCCCCTGCGGTACTTATGGATTTGATGAATCGGATCTTCAGACCATATTTGGATCGGTTCGTAGTTGTGTTCATTGATGACATCTTGGTCTATTCAAGAGATGAGATCGAACATGCTGAACACTTGAGATTAGTGTTGCAAGTTTTGCGGGATAAGAAGTTATATGCTAAGTTCAGTAAGTGTGAGTTCTGGTTAAGAGAGGTTAGCTTCTTGGGTCATGTGGTATCCGCATCGGGTATTCGAGTTGACCCGAACAAAATCTCAGCCATACTTAACTGGAAACCTCCGAGAAATATTACTGAGGTTCGGAGCTTTTTGGGACTTGCCGGTTATTACCGACGATTTGTCAAAGGTTTCTCGATGATAGCCACACCAATGACGAAGCTACTTCAAAAGGATGCTAAGTTCGAATGGACGGAGAAATGTCAGAAAGGCTTCGATCAACTGAAAACTCATTTGACTGAAGCTCCAATTTTAGTGCAACCCGAATCAGGCAAAGAGTTTGTCATTTATAGTGACGCATCCCTACTCGGGTTGGGTTGCGTATTGATGCAAGAAGGTCGAGTTGTGGCCTATGAGTCGAGACAATTGAAGCCACACGAGAGAAATTATCCAACCCATGATCTCGAACTAGCCGCCATCGTATTCGCTTTGAAAATATGACGACATTACTTGTTTGGCGAAAAGTGCCATGTATTTTCGGATCACAAAAGTCTCAAATATTTGATGACTCAAAGAGACTTAAATCTGCGACAAAGACGTTGGCTTGAGTTGTTGAAAGATTACGAGCTTGTTATTGATTACCACCCGGGAAAGGCTAATGTGGTTGCGGACGCCTTAAGCCGGAAATCGCTGTTTGCTTTACGAGCAATGAATGTGCACTTGTCTGTTCTACCCGACAATGTGTTAGTAGCTGAATTAAAGGCCAAACCATCATTGATTCATCAAATTCGTGAAGCTCAGAAAGTCGATGATGAATTGGTTGCAAAACGAGCTAAATGTATTCTGAATATGGAATCCGAATTTCAAATTGATGATGACGATTGTTTGAGGTTCAGAAGTCGGTTGTGTGTTCCAAGAAATTCAGAACTCATTTTGATGATTCTGAACGAAGCTCATTGTAGCCGAATGTCAATTCACCGGGAGTACGAAAATGTACAACGATTTGAAACGACGGTTTTGGTGGCATGGTATGAAACGGACATCTCCGACTTTGTTTCGAGATTTAATATTCAACAATGAAAGCGAACATCAAGTGCTTCAGGATTACTTCAGCCGATCATGATACCCGAGTGGAAATGGGATCGAGTCACAATGGACTTTGTGTCCGGACTACCATTGTCAACAAGTAAGAAGGATGCGATTTGGGTTGTTGTTGATAGACTGACTAAGTCGGCTCACTTTATCCCCGTGCGTACGGATTTTTCATTGGATAAACTAGCCGAATTGTATGTTTCTCAGATTGTGAGATTACATGGAGTACCTATTTCTATCGTGTCGGATAGAGATCCGAGATTCACCTCACGATTTTGGAAGAAATTGCAAGAAGCTTTGGGTACCAAGCTGCATTTAGCACCGCTTTTCATCCCCAAACCGATGGTCAATCCGAGCGGATAATTCAGATACTCGAGGATATGCTGAGATGCTGCATCCTTGAGTTTAGTGGTTCATGGGAACAGTATGTACCTTTGATTGAATTCGCTTACAACAATAGTTTTCAATCAAGTATTAAGATGGCACCTTACGAGGCTTTGTACGGTCGTAAATGCCGTACACCATTGTTTTGGACCGAGCTCGGTGAAAGTAAAATTTTCGGAGTTGATTTGATTAAAGATGCCGAACAGAAAGTAAAGGTAATCCGTGAAAGTCTGAAGCCAGCCACAGATCGTCAGAAATCGTATGCGGACTTGAAACGAAAGGACATTGAATATCAGGTGGGAGATAAAGTGTTCCTTAAAGTTTCGCTTGGAAAAAGGTACTCAGGTTTGGCCGTAAGGGCAAGTTGAGCCCGAGATTCATTGGGCCGTACGAAATCTTCGAACGAGTTGGTCCGGTTGCGTATAGATTGATTTTTCCCCCTGAGCTTGAAAAGATTCACGACGTCTTTCATGTTTCGATGCTTCGACGCTATCGATCTGATCCATCGCATATAATTAGCCATCAGAGGTTGAAATTCAAGCCGATATGAGTTATGAAGAAGAACCGATACGTATCCTAGCTCGTGAAGTGAAGGAGTTGCGAAACAAAAGGGTTCCGTTAGTGG